>NC_041386.1:458455602-458597616 GCF_002162155.2 Triticum dicoccoides | reverse complement strand
GGGGGGGGGTTGCTTGCCTGGTAGATCAATAGGGGGGGCACTGCTCCACTGATAGGTGCTCCCGAACACTTTCCGGAGCAGGACCTATCGAGAAGGAACGGTGTCGAAAATCAAACACAAGTATATGCAACAATATGATGCATGATCATGGCATGAATACGTGATGTTGTTTGAGTTAATGCATCTAGCATTTATCTAGTTGAGGTCCATTTGAACCAAGGGTTCAAATGCAACTCCAAAATAAGCCCTTAAATATGCCATAAGTGTGTTTTCATATATACAGCATGTATAGGTGGGTTTGTCATGCATGAAAATGGTACAGATGGATTGATTGAATTTTTCTGATCATTTTTCATATATAAATTATTTCAATCTGAGCTACGGTTGAATTTCTATGAATTTTTGAAGTTTTGAACATTTTCTGGAATTTCCTGTTTAAAAATAATTCCAGAAAAGAATAACTGCGTCAGCATTGCGTCATGCCTACGTCAGCAGGTCAACGGTGGCTGACTAGGTCAAACCTGACGTGTGGGTTCCACACGTTAGTGTCTGTGGCTAATCCTAATTAAATTAAACCTAAACTGGCTTAGTTAATGGGGTTGGGCCCACGCGTCAGTGACCTAATTAGTTAACAGGGTTAAATTAGTTGTTAAACTAATCCTAACTAAAAATTAATAGGGCCGGGCCCCACATGTCAGCGACCCATGGGAGGTCAAACCTCCTGGTCAGCGGGGTCAAAACCCGCCGATGGCTTGACGCCGGCGAGCCAGACGTGATGGAGGGCCTCGGATTCGTCGCTCCGGCGACCATTCGGGCGGCGGAGACCACCTACGCGAAGCCCAGGCTCGCGCGCATCCAGTGGGACACGCGGGAGACCGTGGGGTGGTCGGAGCTCGCCGGAGCGAAGCTCGCGGCGGCGGCCAGAGCTTGGCTCAAGCGGCAGAGGGGCTAGAGGGCGCCGGAGAGGCAGGGAAGAGGGGGGTTCGATGGCGGGGCTCACAGAGGATCCAACGGCAGGGTCGGCGAGCTCGGGGAAGGCTCGGTGTAGCCGGAACGTCGCCGGCGACCTCGGGTGGCTGACAAAGAAGACAACGGCGGTGATGACGATACGAGGCGCCCGGAGTTGCCTGGCTTGACGGAGAGGACGAGGAAGGTGGCGCGGAGCTTGTGGGCACGTCGGTGGGGCGAGGCCGGGGCGGTGGCTGCGGCTATGGCGAACGGCGGTGACGGCAGCGTTCGGGCGCGGTGAGAGAGAGCGAGTGAGAGGAGAGAATGGGCACGGGAGAGTGAGGGGGAAACGGGGCGGCGCGTGGCGACGCGCGGGTGATCCAGGCGATGAGAGGGAGAAGCAGGAGGTGGCGGAAGACATGGCCGCGGCGTGCGTCGTGCCCGGCTTCTCCTCTGCCTACTGGCAAGAGGTAGAAGACGGGGCTGCCCCTGGTGGGCTGGGCCGCCAGGTGGGCTGGCCAGCTGGGCCGCTAGGTAAGGCTAGGTAAGCCTTTTCCTTTTCCTGTTTTCTTTTCTATTTTTCTGACATTTGTTTTGATTTAATAAAAATACTAAATCATTTTATTTTATTCTGTAAATTTTAGTAGGGACTAGTTGGACCACTCCAAAGCCCCTCACCAAAATTCAGAATTATTGGACAATATTTTATATATAATAAAATATTTATCCAACACAAATAATTACTGGATTAATTCCAAATGCCCAAAATAAATACTTATGAGCTCCTAAAGATATTGGTTTGATTTTTATCTCTGTCCAATATTTTTAGAGAGCATCATGAACATTTTCTTGGACCTTTTTGGAGAATTTTTTTTATCTGGGTCATTTCCAGAAATGATTCTGAGGTTTTCACAAATCCCATTTCAAATTTAAATGGAATTTAAACATGATGCACAAATGGCTAGCTGGTCTAGGTCATACCAGAACTAGGGATGTGACATTGCCCTTACAAACTCCTTGGTTCAACTCCACAATCTTGAAGGCTCCCAAGTGACACCTAACCAATTTAGGAGACACCACTCTCCAAAAGGTAATAGATGATGTTGTTGATGATGAACTCCTTGCTCTTGTGCTTCAAATGATAGTCTCCCCGACACTCTAACACTCTCCCACGGATTTGGCTTTGGTAGGAGAGGGGATTGAATGGAAAACAACTTGGGGAAGGCTAGAAATCAAGGTTAAAATGGGTGGATTGGCATCTCTTGATCTCAACACATGAGTAGGTGGTTCTCTTCTCAGAAAATGAGTAATGGAAGTTGTGGTTCATTCTGATGGCTCTCATAGAGTGTAGGTGGTGGTGGAGGGGTATAAATAGGCAACACCAAAAATCCAACCGTTGCAAGTCTTTGACCCAACTCGGTGACAACGACATGAAAAACTCGGTGAGACCAACTAGTGCAAAAGACTTGACCATTAGGCTTTTCGGTGAGACCGATCATACTAACTCGGTGGGACCGAAGTACGACGGGAAAAACCTCGTTTTAGAAATTCTGATCGGTTCATCTCGATGATTACGAAATGAAACGACTTCATCACAGAAACTTGGTCAGGCCATCTCGATGAGACCGGGATCCGATTCGGTTGCACCAAATTATTAGGGCTTGGCATGTGGCAGTATATGATATCATCTCGGTGGGTCCGGGTTGGAGTGTTTCGGTGGGACCAAGATGGATATTTAGGGTTTTGGATAGGATGGAAGTGGAGAAATATTCAAGGGTTTTGGAGCAATATCACAAAGCACTTGAGCAATTGTGTCATGATCAAAACCTCATCCCCTTTTATTAGTATTGGCTTCCTATGGACTCACTTTGATCTTGGATCACTAAACCAAAAATGAACAGTCTTGAAGCTTTGCCAATCTTTATCCTTTGTATTTTGAAGGGGTCCACATCCTCATGTCCTTGTCATGCCACTGTTGAACTTGTCTGAAATATACTAGGTAAAAGTGTTAGTCCAACAATAGGTATGTTGACATTAATTACTAGAACCACCAAAGGAGCAAATGTGCTTTCATCGAGTCATTGAAGGAACCAAATAGGCATGTGTTGTGTTAATGCTTGAGGGAGATGTAATTTTGTTATGATGTTTCTCCAGGCTAGTAAATAACTCTTGTTCAATATACTTTCGACCCTTTTCCTATATATGTGAAATGGGCTGCCACATTGACTCGCAAAAGGGAATATTTCTACCCACACCTTAGAGAATCTACAACCATAAACACCAAATTTGGGCCCTTAGACGTCGGAGGATGTGTTCGGGCACGTCTTCGGGTAGTGACCAAAAGCAACCCTCATTTTTCCTTCTCTGCATCTGAATAGCTCATATTTGATACCTTAAATCCATACTCCTCAAATGACAGTCATCATCGGAGAGTATCCCAACTATTGTCACTTTGGGGTCTACAGATCAAAACAATAACAAGTGCATATAACTATCGGATAGGATAATAACTCAAATATATTCATGAAAGCATAGAGGGCTGAAATCTGGAAGCATGACACTCGGGCCCTAGTGACAAGCATTAAGCATAGAAAAGCCATAGCAACATTAATCTCAGAACATAGTGGATACTAGGGATCAAGCTTTAACAAATTGACTCGATTACATGATAAATGTCATCCAACTCCATCACCGTCCAGCAAGCCTACGGAGGAATTACTCACTGCTGGCAGTGAGCATCATGAAATTGTTGATGAATAAGGGTTGGTGATGATGATGGCGACGAATCCCCCTCTTCGGAGCCCCGAATGGACTCCAGAACAGCCCTCCCAATGAAGAACAGAAGGTGGCGGCGACTCCATACCATAAAACGCAATGAAACTTCTTTTCTTTTTTCTCTCTTGAGAAAACGGAATTTATAGGCTTGGAATTAGGTCATACGGTCGCCTGTGGGACCCACAAGGCATCAGGGCACACCCTGGTGGGTAGGCATGCCTTGTTGCCTTGTGAGCAACTGGTAGCCCCCTCCGGTGGATCTTCATTCCTATATTTTTTATATATTCAATAAAAAATCTCCGCAAAGTTTCGTCCGATTCCAAGAACTTTTTTTCTGCACAAAAATAAGACCATGGTAGTTCTGCTGAAAACAACGTCAGTCCGGGTTAGTTTCATTCAAATCATGCAAATTAGAGTCCAAAATAAGAGCAAAAGTGTTTGGAAAAGTAGATACGATGGAGACGTATCAGTCTGTCGCCCACCATTAACTACCTCACCGCCTGCCCTACCATCCGCCCGCTATTTAAACTCGAGGCCCGGCAACAGCTACATCCAACCTTCTCTGCACCCTATCTCCTTTCGGGACCATGCCCGCCATGGCCTTCTCGAGCTCTAAAGCCCTCTGGGACAGCCTCTCATCCGAGCAGAAGAAGGAGATCACCACCATTGCGGCCGGCTGGCAGGCCGGCAGATGGATGAGGTCACCGGAGGCCTGCGCTATGGACGCCCCAAAGGAAGAGTTGACCGATGACGAGCCAACACCATCATCGTCGCCGGCGCATGACAAAATCACCCTGGGTGAGGCCCGTGCTCACTACACCGACATGGTGTTGGCATAGCGGGAGGTCGCGTTCCGGCAAGCATAGGCCGACCAAGCCTACAACTTCCGCCTCCTCAACGAGCACGGGCACACGGAGGAGCAACTCGCTGCCGGCAAGGGCATCGCGGCGGACATGGACGTGGTCGAGCAAGCGATGCTGCTCCAATCCTACCGCTCTGCCGTGACATCAGCCGTGATCACTGCAGTACCGTGTCTATCAGGCGAGTTAGAAGTCGCCTTTAAGGAGATAGACGAGGCGGCGGATGAAGTTTACGACAAGGACGAGGATGACATCACCAGCTCCTCGGTCACGCCCCGCCGCCACGACGACGAAGCCGACACATCTGCGGGCGCCACCGGCAGCGAGGAAGGGTAGAGCATGGGAGACTGTCAGTGCTCAGGTCCCAAGAAGGTCACCACTCCTCCCCTCTTATTGAAGCTAAGCTTAGCGGGATCATCATCGTCGGCCAATTAGCCACTTGCAGGCCGCGGAGGCGGAGCTTTAGTTCCCGGCGCTCATGGTCGGCCGGACATGGGAACGGGTCGAAGGTCATTTAGAGTACAGTTTAGTTGAAATATGTCAAAATATAATGAATTTGCTTCGGTTTATAATTTTAGATGAAAAACATCAGATTTTATATAAAAATTATCTAAGTATGAATGAAAATCGTTCTGTTTGGTTAGATATGCATCAAACTTGTTTATTTTCATTAAATTCCGTTTGAAATGTCTCCGGACATTTGTGTCTACGGTTGGATGGCCGGCTCTCGTATCCGTGTCTGCATATTGGTCCCATGTTCGTTAAGGATACGATCGACGTTGGAGATGCCCTTTAGTTCCCTTTGTGTTTGTTCATCGAGATGTGGAGTATAAACCATGGTTTAAGCATCCAGATGAGGGAATAAATTGATGAATTTGTGTGTCCGTTCGCGGGAGCTGATAGACAGGGCGACATATTCTTCAGTTTTGTTCGCATTGCGCTGCGGACGGAGTCAACTCCAACCTAGGCTGCTTGACTCAAGCGTGGGTTTAATTAGTTAGCGAAGGACGTCCAGTTGTGCGTGCATGCATCAGTTAGCTAGATTAGGTAAGATTAAAGTGTCAACTGTCGCCTGATAACAGCATGTTTCTCGTTTCTGACAAATGGACACGGCAGATTATACTAATATATAATGATTAATTAAAGGAGGTAGATCGTGGCAGAAGAAAAAGTAGTCGGAAAGGAAAAACAAATTATGTCTTTCTGCGTGGAAAAATATAGCAGCACAATGATGAAAGAAACAGCGGCTAGCCGGGCAGCTACACGTTGGGAACGGCTGCAAGCGATGACTGTCAGCTTCAGGGAAAAGTGTCGACACCCGTCGCTGCACAACGTACGTACAGCAGCGTAGCCTTTCGGCTCCTGGAATGGAATGCTGTCGTCAGTCGCTGCGCGCGGCGAAGCGGATACCTCCTGCCCGGGCTGCCCGGTCGCGGACCGAGGGGGTAGACCAACTGGCCGGAGATGGTCGTCGTGGACACTGGGCAGGCACGCACGCACGCACGGAGGAGCGCAAACGCAAAGCATCCACCACCGTTCAACACGTACCGGACCCAATTTCTAGTCTTTGCCATCTCGCTCAAGCTAGCTAAGATTCCTCTCCTCCTCCCGTGGTGGTGCTGCTGCTGCTCTTTGTGCGTGGTGCTCTTTTCATCCCCGTGACCCGTGAAAGCTTTGCAAATCTGTTGACCGATGACCGCGCAACAAGCATATTTTGTATGTATGTATATGCACTCGTGAAAGATTTTTTTAGAAAAGGTACTGATGCTTTTCGAATTTTCTTCCTTTACAAAAATGCTTCCTTTCAGGGTCGATGGTGTTATAAAAAGGGCGCCCCGAATAATGTTTCTTTGACTTCTATGTGAAGATTCTATATAACAAGAGCATCGATCCGGTGCCCAGGCTCATCTGCTGCTCATATGCGCTGAAGACAAAAATCAAAAGAAAAATTAGAAATTTAAAAAAAAATCAAAAAAAATTGCATGGTACATAATTTGGTGCGTGAGGTGCGCTCGAAATTTCACATCATTTGGACATTTGAGTAGCTCTCGGCAAAAAAGATAAATTTTGGGTCTGTAAAAATGTTTACTGTTCATCTACTATTCTGACCCAATTTGTCTTTTTTGCTGAGAGCTACTCATATGTCCAAATGATCTGAAATTTGGAGCACACCTCACGCACCAAATTACCTATCATATAAAAAAATTAATTTTTTCTTGACCGGATGCAAATGAGCCTGTGCTCAGAAATGGATATTTGCTATATAACAAGCTAATTTGCTTAAAGAAAGGTTTAGTTTCACGGAAAATACACAGGAGCTCCTGGGTGCTCCACACCCCTATACGAATATTAAACGTAAAAAATATAAAAAAATAAAAAATCTGAAATTTGGGGATATCAAACCTTGGTTCTCGATGACTCAATCTACTCCCGTGTGAAATTTTGTGAAAAAGAAAACTGGAAACATATCCGTGACGAAGGAAATATTGTCGAACCAAAATCTATCCAAACAGCTCTTTTTCTATAATAGGAATGTTTTGTCTTTTTGCCACGAATACGCTTCCTGGTATTTTTTCACAGAATTTCATGCGGGAGTAGATCAGGAATCTAGGTTTGATATCCTAAAATCTGAGATTTTTTTTTCAAATTTCTTGATATGTTTTTTCAATTTAATGTTCGTATAGGGGTGTGAAGCATCCGGGTGCTACAAATCCGCTTCCTTCATTTCACATGCAACAGAAGGCCTGCCTTTTCGCTAAATTCACAAGTTTCCTTTGAACATCATTGTCTCCAAAAGGACCAGGGGTCTCACCAATAATGCAACGAAAGGTGCCTGACCTGATAGGCATCAATACATGATAGTACAACATACCACTACCTGTGCCTGTGGGCCCCGCTAGCGCCTTTCAGGGGATGGATCATTTCTCGCTTCACTCAGCAAACACCAGCTGAATTGGTTTCCACCAACCATATGACCCGCTTAATCAATTAGATTTAACTTTCTATGTTGGCCGGTACAAGAGGAAAAGGAAAACATTATTGGTAGAGTCATATGCCATCCTTCCTACTTGGTGCAATTAGTTAATTAGTTTCGTATGCATATTATTGGTTACTCCCTCTGCAAAGAAATATAGGAATGTTTAGATCACCATACTATTAATTTTGTAACGATGTTATTAACATCCTCTATTGTGGGTGACAGTCCATGGTTACGACATCCAAATGAGGCTAGCTTCATGTAGCGTGAAAATGATGTAGGCCCAAGTTTCACCATCCATAGCTTTTACACTATAAAGCTATGAAGGTGATGTTTGTGGCGGCATATCAATTGGTGGGATTTCTTTTGACATTCTTCCCCCACTAACATACAATTTAACTGTAAGGAAACAGATCGAGTAGATTCGCTCAAGCCGAAAAGATTTTCTCCCCCACTGATGTGCAAGTGTGTGCATGCAAAGTGAACAAAGGATAAAAAATTTGCTCTTCTATCTGGAGCTCAAATGCTCCTCTACGAACATTAAAACAAACCAAAGAAATAAAAAAAATTCCACTTTTTTACAATAAACATTGCATAGGTTTCTTTTTTGCATGCACATTTTCATGATGAAATCACATTCGTAGAGGTCTGGTGAAAATAACAAAACTAGCACCCCGAAACGCTTTTTAAAAATAGTCTTTTGAAGCATCAATTTTGTTTTTCTGCCCTATGCAGTAGAAATATTTCTCTACAAGGAAATTTGCACGTGTGGAGAACATTCAACTATGTTTGTTGCCAAAAGAACATCCGACTATTTAAAAAATATTTAATATTTCTTGATTTTACTATTCATGAGGGTGCATTTGAGCTCGAGTGCAGAACCTCCATGTTCTCAAAATTTTACAAATAGTAGTAGATTAGCTTTTACTCGAGATACACATCGGTGCTCTGAATACATAGTTTCAGAGTTCTTTTTTTTAAACGCATAGTTTCAGAGTTTCTAAGTTGTACTCCCCCAGGCCCATAATGTAATGCAAATTGGTTTTCTCAAGAGTCAAAAATCATGAATTTGACCAAGTTTATAGATGAAACTATTTGCATATATACAATACTAAATATATATCATATGAAATCATATTTGATGATTCGCTTGGGCCATTTGGAAGCACATGAACGCCATTATCTTTGATGGCATTCAACCCTCGATTGGCGAGCTGCTGGATGCGATCAAGGCCGAGGCCAAGTTCTGGGCTCGGGCTGGCGCCAAGGGACTTGATAGGATCATTCCTGTAGCCTGACTTATGTATATTGGGGCTGAGCAACCCAATTTCTCCGGCTCAAGGGTTTCCCAAATGTCGCCTCTCTATGCACAACAATTTGGGAACCCAAACTCGGTATTCTACCCTCTTCTGTCAATGGAATGATACGCCTCAGAGCGTATTCGTGAAAAAGAAATCACATTTGATGATTAATCTAGCAGTTTTGATTTGTATTATTCCTTCAATGTTCTTCTTCTTGAGATTGTATATGTTTGCTAGTGTAATAAACCTATGTGGATCCTTGATGTTTTGATATGTTGTTTGGACAGAGATACTGCTATATGCTTTTGTATCAGCTTGATGAATCGATACAAACACCTGAGTTAAAAATATATTTGTTGGGAGGAAAGACACTCAAAATAGAAAAATTATAGACAATACAATGAAAAAAATAACAAGACAAAAAACGGCCAGCAAACAAAAATACCAGTGACAACTAAACCGAAGTGCACGAGAACTCTTTGTCTTCCTCAAACCCCCTTTCGCATCACCTATTTATTTTATCATATACGGCACGCTCTACAGAGATCTATACAATTTACACAGTCATACCAAGGTGCCCTTGAAGTATGCACTGGTCACTCAAAAACAATTCATAAAGAAAATTTTGCTCAAGTTTAAACAAACAATGGATCATAGTTGTCATCTTAAACCAGGGGTGATGATGATGGAAAGAAAGAAAGGGTCTCCAAATGGTTTTCCAAGTGGACACGCATCAACGGGTGGTTCATGTCCGATCTAGCCCAATCCTTTTGAGGCGCACCTAAATATATTATATTGGTCTGGTCATCATGACAAGGACAAGAAAGTAGAAGTACTAGCAAGATAAGCACTAGATCTGCCTAAAAGGAAAATCCACGACAAGTACAAAGCAAAACCATATCATCTAGCACCCAACTCCTAATTACCTTTAGGTTATTAGTTAACATGGCCTTTTTTTGTCGACTCATAGTGTTCATTGTGAGAAATAATTCATAATCAGAACAACCCTGCATATTTGAAAGTGAAGCTACCCACATACTCCCTCCGTCCTAAAATAAGTGCCTCAACTTTATACTAACTTTAATACAAAATTGTACTAAGCTTGAGACACTTATTTTGGGACAGAGGGAGTATAATTTATTTAATCTTCCTCACGTGTGGGCCCATGTCTCGCTGACGCTCACATTGTACCCTCTAGCGTACACCACCATGCAATTTTTTTATTGTACACTTTTTATTTATTATTTATAGTTGGTGAGCTCCAATGTTTGAAAGATTGTCTGCTCCCCAGTCCCCACATGTCCTATTGACTTGTCTCTATCTAGTTTAGACTAAAATTCAGCTCTCGCGACGTTGGTTTGTGCATAAAATTTTACGAACGTGAAAAAGGAAGGACAATGACGTGCTTATGATATATGTATTTGTGCTACATTATAATTGATTTTATTGGGGCCCACAAAGATTTAGTGTTAAGCTACATCATAATTTAAAGGAATGAATAAAGACAAGAGATGCTTATCCATGGAAAGGCCCTTTGACAAGTGAGTGAAAATCAACCTTTTATACTAAAATTCTCTTTTTCGTGTCAAGCTGCTACCACTCTATCAAAAAACCTTTTTCTCTTTTGTCATTTTGAATTTTACCTTGACATGATATTGTTTTTTCTTACAAACTGGTTACTTTTTACTATATGATTATTTTGAGTTTTTTTAAGAACACACACTATACTTGCACATTTTTTATTAAGAGTGAGAGAGAGAGAGGTTTTGTTACATTACATACTAAAAATATCGCACATACGACTACGTAGCTACATAACAAATGAGCAGAAATATATTACTCGATATCATACCCGCTCGCACGGGCCAGTCCTCAGAGCACGAACTCCACCTTGATGTGCCAGCAACCTGAGCGAGTGGGGGGGGGGGGAGTGGACACATTCTCGAAGACACGCTTGTTCAAATCTGGCCATATAAACCATAAAAAGAGACATTGATGAACGAGCTAACCTTCGCACGGAAAGGCTGAGTTATTGATGCAATGATCTTGGACCACCATTTCGTGATGGCGGTCGACACATATGGAGCCAACATGGCAGGAAAACAAAGAACGACCCCATCCCACCCCAGCACAAGAAGGGACATCAGAGCATGACGTGCTAGATATCCTCCATGAAACAAAAGCTTACAACTGGGGAGGAGGAAGGGGCAATCAACGAGCAAGCATGTCGACAATCCAGAGCCCATTCTTAAGAGCCAGCCATGTGAGAACCTTGATGTCGAGAGGCACCCATGAGTTCCACATTTTCACAGAGCACACAACATGGTCTGTGCCAAAGAACAATGACTAATAAGCAAAGCAGACAAAGTTCACATTAAGCACGTCATACTTTGGTTCACTATATGTGAATTTCGAACTGTACTTCACCTATGAATGAAACTGAGTGGGTGTGTAGTATGCATCAAGCTCTCCTACTAAAATAAGTAAGTTGTTATCTTAAGTTCAGGAATTAGCATAGTTTATATTTCTGTAAAATATAGCTTCATGGGCACATTCCACACATCAAAGAAAAATGAGGATGTTGCCTACCACCGACGTGACATGAAGCATGTATGAGCAACATTTACAATCATTCTACTTGAAGTTCGATGGCACATATAAGAATTATTATTTTTGCGGGGAGGCACATATAAGAATTAACTACAATTAAATTGCATGCCTATATGGTAAAGCCTAAATTTTTCAGAAAAATATGTGTAACATACGTCAACAATTTTCATGTCCATGGCGCTAGATTTCTCCACAGAATTGACAAATGAAAACATACACTATATCTCAACTCCCCATCCTCAAGTCTATACGTTGGCAGCCCTTAGGTGTGTCATCATCATATGTCAAAAATATACTCCTAATTTAAACGCTCTTATATTTCTTTCCAGAGGGAGTATTAATTATATTAAAGACAATGTTGGCCATAGATTTCAAACTCAAGATCTCGTTTTTGACACCATACATTTAGTTGTGTACCTGACTAGCTCACCGAAAAACTCAAACCAGCGGAGAGATGTGTGGACAATATATTTCTACATTCTCAAACCTATTTACATGGACTAGAGATTAGGCCACATTTTTTTTCTTCTGATTTTTTTGTATAAGAGCCTTGGGCTCTTATGGTTTGGTACTGCATCGAGTTTCTTTAATGAGACGATAGAGTATCCATTCAACAAATTGCATGCGTAAATAATACTACCCACATATGACATAGTAGATGCATTGCATGGCGTGAAGGATCCAAACACCTTCACTTTTCCCTTGCATTACACGAGTCACCTACGAACAGCAGCACACCACTTGTCACTAGTGGGTGGGGTCGTAGCCACCATATACACAGTGCCACCAATTCAAGTGGACACACTATCTGCCATTTTATGCTCACACAAATAACACTATTATTGCTCTCAGCACTCCTACGAGCAGCACAGCGTGACCCACGCCCATAAAACCAAATGGAATTCGTGTGTGGGGTTAGAGCATCTACAGATGGACTTGGTGAATCTGACCCTCAAACGCCCTTTGATGCGTCCGGACGCATCCATAGACAATAACTGATTGCGTCTCAAATAATCTATTCTACGGGCGGATACCGCAAACTAGAAACTTTAAATCCATACTATCACATGCAATGTAAATCGATCTTTAAGTGGATCTTGTCCGGCTCCGCCGTGCCCATGTTCGGCGGCCAGCTCCGCTCCCCGGAGTGTTGGTCTGGTTGCCGACGAGGTATAGTAGGACACGGTACACGAGCTGGCTCATGGGATTCAAGGCATCGTTGTCTTCCATGCCCTACTCTTCCTTGTCGGAGCCCAGAACCCTGACGGTGTCGGTGAACGTCGGATTATGGATCCATCCTGGGACGAGCCGGCGACATCCACCATGACGCGGTTGTGGCACCCGGGTTGGTGAACCATAAGGGGCGCTGGAGAATGTGACTTCGCTTTGTCAACTTCCACCGCCGCGAGGGTTGCTGCTGCCTCCCGCGCCCGCTGCCTCGTACGGCAGGGCACTTTGCGCCATGTTTGCATCGGACGACGCCCATGGTGCGTCCTGCGCCTCGACGCGCCAACGGAAGGGTTGCGTGTCCGCCACTGAGTTCGGGTGCCAGACGGACTACGATGCCACACACCTACCGGCGGATCCATGCGCCATTTGGACGGACACAATGGATTCCTGACGGAAGGAGTCCGAGCGCTGTCGTCGAGTGGCCTCCTCCCGAGAGCGGCGGAGCGCAAGCCTAGCAGTCATCTCTGAAAGGATCGAGAAGAGGTGTTTAGAGGGGGGTGAATAGACTCTAAGTAAGAAAAGATGCAGTTTTTAATTTCTTTAAGTTGAAGTGGAGTTTTGGCACAAGTTTAAACATTCACAATACATATCAAGCAAGCATGACAAGCGTATATGAGCAGCGGAAAGTAAAGCATGCAAGTTGCAAGTATGTACGGGGATGGGATTGGAGTGTGCAAACGCAATTGGAGACACGGAGATTTTTGGCGTGGTTCCGATAGGTGGTGCTATCGTACATCCACGTTGATGGAGACTTCAACCCACGAAGGGTAACGGTTGCGCGAGTCCACGGACGGCTCCACCCACGAAGGGTCCACGAAGAGGCAACCTTGTCTATCCCACCATGGTCGTCGCCCACGAAGGACTTGCCTCACTCGGGTAGATCTTCACGAAGTAGGCGATCTCCTTGCCCTTACAAACTCCTTGGTCCAACTCCACAATCTTGACGGAGGCTCCCAACTGACACCTAACCAATCTAGGAGACACCACTCTCCAAGAGGTAACAAATGGTATGTTGATGATGAACTCCTTGCTCTTGTGCTTCAAATGATAGTCTCCCCAACACTCAACTCTCTCTCACATGATTTGGATTTGGTGGAAAGATGATTTGAGTGGAAAGTAACTTGGGGAAGGCTAGAGATCAAGATTTATGTGGTTGGAGTGGAATATCTTGACCTCAACACAAGTGTAGGTGGTTCTCTCTCGGAAAATGTATGTTGGAAGTGTAGGCATGTTCTGATGGATTTTTTCACGAATGAAGAGTGGGTGGAGGGGTATAAATAGCCTCCACACAAAATCTAACCATTACACACAAATCACCAAACTCGGTGGGACCAAATCATGAAACTCGGTCAGACCGATTTAGTTCAAAATGTGACCGTTAGGCATTTCAGTGGGACCGATATAATCGACTCGGTGGGACCGATGTGCTATGGTTAGGGTAAAGCCTCATCTCAGTTTGACCGATTACACAAACTCGATGGGACCAATTTGGGTAATAAGCAAAACAGAGAGTTGGCAAGCAAACTTGGTGGGACCGATTGCATGTCTCGGTGGGACCGAAATTATTGCAATAGGCAATAGAGAGTTTGCAAGCCCATCTCGGTGAGACCGAGATTCCATCGGTGAGACCGAATTGATTAGGGTTTCTAGCAGTGGCTATGTCAAGAGAACTCGGTGGCTCCGGATAGAAAGTTTCGGTGGAGCCGAGTTTGACTTTTGGTTTGGGACATATGTGGATATGAGAAAGTGGTTGAGGGCTTTGGAGCATATCACTAAGCATTTTGAGCAAGCAAGCCATTGAGCAACACCTCATCCCCTCTTAATAGTATTGGCTTTCCTATGGACTCAATTGTGATCTTGGATCACTAAAATAAAATGTAGAGTCCTGAGCTTTGAGCTCGAGCCAATCCTTTGTCCTCGGCATCTTGAAGGGGTACCACATCCTCTAGTCCATGCCACTCCATTGTTGAACTTATCTGAAACATACTAGGTAGAAGCATTAGTCCAACAAGAGACATGTTGACATTAATTACAAAAATCACCCAGGGAGCACTTGTGCTTTTAATGTCCCCCTTTTTGGCAATTGATGACAACATACATCAAATCTTTAGATAAAGATATAGAGAATAACAAGTAAAGCTTTGGAAAGACATGTAACATGCATAGGCTCCCCCTACATGTATGCAATCATGTAAATATGGAATATAGGAGCATGTGAATGCATAAGCTGAAGGAAATATGCCCTAGAGGCAATAATAAAGTTATTATTTATTTCCTTATATCAAGATAAAAGTTTATTATTCATGCTAGAATTGTATTAACTGGAAACATAATACATGTGTGAATACATAGACAAACAGAGTGTCACTAGTATGCCTCTACTTGACTAGCTTGTTAATCAAAGATGGTTATGTTTCCTAACCATGGACAAAGAGTTGTCATTTGATTAACGGGATCACATCATTAGTTGAATGATCTGATTGACATGACCCATTCCATTAGCTTAGCACCCGATCGTTTAGTATGTTGCTATTGCTTTCTTCATGACTTATACATGTTCCTATGACTATGAGATTATGCAACTCCCGTTTGCCGGAGGAACACTTTGTGTGCTACCAAACGTCACAACGTAACTGGGTGATTATAAAGGAGCTCTACAGGTGTCTCCAAAGGTACATGTTGGGTTGGCGTATTTCGAGATTAGGATTTGTCACTCCGATTGTCGGAGAGGTATCTCTGGGCCCTCTCGGTAATGCACATCACTGAAGCCTTGCAAGCATTGCAACTAATGAGTTAGTTGCGGGATGATGTATTACCGAACGAGTAAAGAGACTTGCCGGTAACGAGATTGAACTAGGTATTGGATACCGACGATCTAATCTCGGGCAAGTAACATACCGATGATAAAGGGAACAACGTATGTTGTTATGCGATCTGACCGATAAAAGATCTTCATAGAATATGTAGGAGCCAATATGAGCATCCAGGTTCCGCTATTGGTTATTGACCGGAGACGTGTCTCGGTCATGTCTACATTGTTCTCGAACCCGTAGGGTCCGCACGCTTAAGGTTACGATGACAGTTATGAGTTTATGCATTTTGATGTACCGAAGTTTTTTCGGAGTCCCGGATGTGATCACGGACATGACGAGGAGTCTCGAAATGGTCGAGACATAAAGATTGATATATTGGAAGCCTATATTTGGATATCGGAAGCGTTCCGGGTGAAACCGGGAGGTTACCGGAACCCCCCGGGAGGTATATGGGCCTTGGTGGGCCTTAGTGGAAGAGAGGAGAGGTGGCCAGAGATGGACCGCGCGCCCCTCCCCCCTTTGGTCCAAATAGGACAAGGAGAGGGGGCCGCCCCCCCTTCCTCCTCTCTCTCCTCTTTTCCCCCCTCCGCGAATCCTATTCCAACTAGGAAAGGGGGGGAGTCCTACTCCCGGAAGGAGTAGGACTCCTCCTGGCGCGCCACCTCTTGGCCGGCCAGCCCCCCCTTTGAGCCTTTATATACGCAGGCAAGGGGCACCCCTAGAGACACAAGTTTATCCACGTGATCATATTCTTAGCCGTGTGCGGTGCCCCCTTCCACCATAGTCCTCGGTAATATTGTAGCGGTGCTTAGGCGAAGCCCTGCGACGGTAGTACATCAAGATCGTCACCACGCCGTCGTGCTGAAGAAACTCTTCCCCGACACTTTGCTGGATCGGAGTCCGGGGATCGTCATCGAGCTGAACGTGTGCTAGAACTCGGAGGTGCCGTAGTTTCGGTGCTTGATCGGTTGGGCCGTGGAGACGTACGACTACATCAACCAAGTTAACGCTTCCTTTATCGGTCTACAAGGGTACGTAGATCACACTCTCCCCCTTTCGTTGCTATGCATCACCATGATCTTGCATGTGCATAGGATTTTTTTTGAAATTACTATGAAACCCTACAGTGGCATCCGAGCCTAGGTTTTATGTGTTGATGTTATATGCACGAGTAGAACACAAGTGAGTTGTGGGCAATATAAGTCATACTGCTTACCAGCATGTCATACTTTGGTTCGGCGGTATTGTTGGATGAAGCGGCCCGGACCGACATTACGCGTACGCTTACGCGAGACCGGTTCTCCCGACGTGCTTTGCACAAAGGTGGCTAGCGGGTGACAGTTTCTCCAACTTTAGTTGAACCGAGTGTGGCTACGCCCGGTCCTTGCGAAGGTTAAAACAGCACCAACTTGACAAACTATCGTTGTGGTTTTGATGCGTAGGTAAGATTGGTTCTTGCTTAAGCCCGTAGCAGCCACGTAAAACTTGCAACAACAAAGTAGAGGACGTCTAACTTGTTTTTGCAGGGCATGTTGTGATGTGATATGGTCAAGACATGATGCTAAATTTTATTGTATGAGATGATCATGTTTTGTAACCGAGTTATCGGCAACTGGCAGGAGCCATATGGTTGTCGCTTTATTGTATGCAATGCAATCGCGTTGTAATGCTTTACTTTATCACTAAGCGGTAGCGATAGTCGTGGAAGCATGAGATTGGCGAGACGACAACGATGCTATGATGGAGATCAAGGTGTCGCGCCGGTGACGATGGTGATCACGATGGTGCTTCGCGGATGGAGATCACAAGCACAAGATGATGATTGCCATATCATATCACTTATATTGATTGCATGTGATGTTTATCTTTTATGCATCTTATCTTGCTTTGATTGACGGTAGCATTATAAGATGATCTCTCACTAATTATCAAGAAGTGTTCTCCCTGAGTATGCACCGTTGCGAAAGTTCTTCGTGCTGAGACACCACGTGATGATCGGGTGTGATAGGCTCTACGTTCAAATACAACGGGTGCAAAACAGTTGCACACGCAGAATACTCAGGTTATACTTGACGAGCCAAGCATATACAGATATGGCCTCGGAACACGGAGATCGAAAGGTCGAGCGTGAATCATATAGTAGATATGATCAACATAGTGATGTTCACCAATGAAACTACTCCATCTCACGTGATGATCGGACATGGTTTAGTTGACTTGGATCACGTAATCACTTAGAGGATTAGAGGGATGTCTATCTAAGTGGGAGTTCTTTAAGTAATATGATTAATTGAACCTAAATTTATCATGAACTTAGTACCTGATAGTATCTTGCTTATGTATGTTTGATTGTAGATAGATGGCCCGTGCTGTTGTTCCGTTGAATTTTAATGCGTTCCTTGAGAAAGCAAAGTTGAAAGATGATGATAGCAATTACACAGACTAGGTCCGTAACTTGAGGATTATCCTCATTGTTGCATAGAAGAATTACGTCCTGGAAGCACCGCTGGGTGCCAGGCCTGCTGCTGGAGCAACACCAGATGTTATGAACGTCTGGCAGAGCAAAGCTGATGACTACTCGATAGTTCAATGTGCCATGCTTTACGGCTTAGAACCGGGACTTCAACGACGTTTTGAACGTCATGGGGCATATGAGATGTTCCAGGAGTTGAAGTTAATATTTCAAGCAAATGCCCGGATTGAGAGATATGAAGTCTCCAATAAGTTCTATAGCTGCAAGGTGGAGGAGAACAGTTCTATCAGTGAGCATATACTCAAGATGTCTGGGTATTGTAATCACTTGATTCAACTGGGAGTTAATCTTCCGGATGATAGCGTCATTGACAGAATTCTCCAATCACTTCCACCAAGCTACAAGAGCTTCGTGATGAACTATAATATGCAAGGGATGAATAAGACTATTCCCGAGCTCTTCGCAATGCTGAAAGCTGCGGAGGTAGAAATCAAGAAGGAGCATCAAGTGTTGATGGTCAACAAGACCACTAGTTTCAAGAAAAAGGGCAAAGGGAAGAAGAAAGGGAACTTCAAGAAGAACAGCAAGCAAGTTGCTGCTCAAGAGAAGAAACCCAAGTCTGGACCTAAGCCTGAAACTGAGTGCTTCTACTGCAAGCAGACTAGTCACTGGAAGCGGAACTGCCCCAAGTATTTGGCGGATAAGAAGGATGGCAAGGTGAACAAAGGGATATGTGATATACATGTTATTGATGTGTACCTTACTAATGCTCGCAGTAGCACCTGGGTATTTGATACTGGTTCTGTTGCTAATATTTGCAACTCGAAATAGGGACTACGAATTAAGCGAAGATTGACTAAGGACGAGGTGACGATGCGCCTGGGAAACGGTTCCAAAGTCGATGTGATCGCAGTCGGCGCGCTACCTCTACATCTACCTTCGGGATTAATATTAGACCTAAATAATTGTTATTTGGTGCCAGCGTTAAGCATGAACGTTATATCTGGATCTTGTTTGATGTGAGACGGTTATTCATTTAAATCAGAGAATAATGGTTGTTCTATTTATATGAGTAATATCTTTTATGGTCATGCACCCTTGAAGAATGGTCTATTCTTATTGAATCTCGATAGTAGTGACACACATATTCATAATGTTGAAGCCAAAATATGCAGAGTTGATAATGATAGTGCAACTTATTTGTGGCACTGCCGTTTAGGTCATATCGGTGTAAAGCGCATGAAGAAACTCCATACTGATGGACTTTTGGAACCACTTGATTATGAATCACTTGGTACTTGCGAACCGTGCCTCATGGGCAAGATGACTAAAACACCGTTCTCCGGTACAATGGAGAGAGCAACAGATTTGTTAGAAATCATACATATAGATGTATGTGGTGCGATGAATGTTGAGGCTCGTGGCGGATATCGTTATTTTCTCACCTTCACAGATGATTTAAGCAGATATGGGTATATCTACTTAATGAAGCATAAGTCTAAAACATTTGAAAAGTTCAAAGATTTTCAGAGTGAAGTTGAAAATCATCGTAACAAGAAAATAAAGTTTCTGCGATCTGATCGTGGAGGAGAATATTTGAGTTACGAGTTTGGTCTACATCTGAAACAATGAGGAATAGTTTCGCAACTCACGCCACCAGGAACACCTCAGCGTAATGGTGTGTCCAAACGTCATAATCGTACTTTACTTGATATGGTACGATCTATGATGTCTCTTACAAATTTACCGCTATCATTTTGGGGTTATGCTTTAGAGACGGCCGCATTCACGTTAAATAGGGCACCATCAAAATCCGTTGAGACGACACCTTATGAACTGTGGTTTGGCAAGAAACCAAAGTTGTCGTTTCTTAAAGTTTGGGGCTGCGATGCTTATGTGAAAAAGCTTCAACCTGATAAGCTCGAACCCAAATCGGAGAAATGTGTCTTCATAGGATATCCAAAGGAGACTATTGGATACACCTTCTATCACAGATCCGAAGGCAAGACTTTTGTTGCTAAGTTCGGAAACTTTCTGGAGAAGGAGTTTCTCTCGAAAGAAGTGAGTGGGAGGAAAGTAGAACTTGACGAGGTAACTGTACCTGCTCCCTTATTGGAAAGTAGTGCATCACAGAAAATTGTTTCTGTGACACCTACACCAATTAGTGAGGAAGCTAATGATAATGATCATGAAACTTCAGAACAAGACACTACTGAACCTCGTAGATCAACCAGAGTGAGATCCGCGCCAGAGTGGTACGGTAATCCTGTTCTGGAAGTCATGCTACTAGATCATGATGAACCTATGAACTATGAAGAAGCGATGGTGAGCCCAGATTCCGCAAAATGGCTTGAAGCCATGAAATCTGAGATGGGATCCATGTATGAGAACAAAGTGTGGACTTTGGTTGACTTGCCCAATGATCGGCAAGCAATTGAGAATAAATGGATCTTCAAGAAGAAGACTGACGCCGACGGTAATATTACTGTCTACAAAGCTCGACTTGTCGCAAAAGGGTTTCGGCAAGTTCAAGGGATTGACTACGATGAGATCTTCTCACCCGTAGCGATGCTTAAGTCTGTCCGAATCATGTTAGCAATTGCCGCATTTTATGATTATGAAATTTGGCAGATGGATGTCAAAACTGCATTCCTGAATGGATTTCTGGAAGAAGAGTTGTATATGATGCAACCAGAGGGTTTTGTCGATCCAAAGGGAGCTAACAAAGTGCGCAAGCTCCAGCGATCCATTTATGGACTGGTGCAAGCCTCTCGGAGTTGGAATAAACACTTTGATAGTGTGATCAAAGCATTTGGTTTTATACAGACTTTCGGAGAAGCCTGTATTTACAAGAAAGTGAGTGGGAGCTCTGTAGCATTTCTGATATTATATGTGGATGACATATTACTGATTGGAAATGATATAGAATTTCTGGATAGCATAAAGGGATACTTGAATAAGAGTTTTTCAATGAAAGACCTCGGTGAAGCTGCTTACATATTAGGCATTAAGATCTATAGAGATAGATCAAGACGCTTAATTGGACTTTCACAAAGCACATACCTTGACAAAGTTTTGAAGAAGTTCAAAATGGATCAAGCAAAGAAAGGGTTCTTGCCTGTGTTACAAGGTGTGAAGTTGAGTCAGACTCAATGCCCGACCACTGCAGAAGATAGAGAGAAAATGAAAGATGTTCCCTATGCTTCAGCCATAGGCTCTATCATGTATGCAATGCTGTGTACCTGATGTGTGCCTTGCTATAAGTCTAGCAGGGAGGTACCAAAGTAATCCAGGAGTGGATCACTGGACAGCGGTCAAGAACATCCTGAAGTACCTTAAAAGGACTAAGGATATGTTTATCGTCTATGGAGGTGACAAAGAGCTCATCATAAACGGTTACGTGGATGCAAGCTTTGACACAGATCCGGACGATTCTAAATCACAAACCGAATACGTGTTTACATTAAACGGTGGAGCTGTCAGTTGGTGCAGTTCTAAACAAAGCGTCGTGGCAGGATCTACATGTGAAGCAGAGTACATAGCTGCTTCGGAAGTAGCAAACGAAGGAGTCTGGATGAAGGAGTTCATATCCGATCTAGGTGTCATACCTAGTGCTTTGGGTCCAATGAAAATCTTTTGTGACAATATTGGTGCAATTGCCTTGGCGAAGGAATCCAGATTTCACAGGAGAACCAAGCACATCAAGAGACGCTTCAATTCCATCCGGGATCTAGTCCAGGTGGGAGACATAGAGATTTGCAAGATACATACGGATCTGAATGTAGCAGACCCGTTGACTAAGCCTCTTCCACGAGCAAAACATGATCGGCACCAAGGCTCCATGGGTGTTAGAATCATTACAGTATAATCTAGATTATTGACTCTAGTGCAAGTGGGAGACTGAAGGAAATATGCCCTAGAGGCAATAATAAAGTTATTATTTATTTCCTTATATCATGATAAAAGTTTATTATTCATGCTAGAATTGTATTAACCGGAAACATAATACATGTGTGAATACATAGACAAACAGAGTGTCACTAGTATGCCTCTACTTGACTAGCTCGTTAATCAAAGATGGTTATGTTTCCTAACCATGGACAAAGAGTTGTCATTTGATTAACAGGATCACATCATTAGTTGAATGATCTGATTGACATGACCCATTCCATTAGCTTAGCACCCGATCGTTTAGTATGTTGCTATTGCTTTCTTCATGACTTATACATGTTCCTATGACTATGAGATTATGCAACTCCCGTTTGCTGGAGGAACACTTTGTGTGCTACCAAACGTCACAATGTAACTGGGTGATTATAAAGGAGCTCTACAGGTGTCTCCAAAAGTACATGTTGGGTTGGCGTATTTCGAGATTAGGATTTGTCACTCCGATTGTCGGAGAGGTATCTCTGGGCCCTCTCGGTAATGCACATCACTGAAGCCTTGCAAGCATTGCAACTAATGAGTTAGTTGCGGGATGATGTATTATGGAACGAGTAAAGAGACTTGCCAGTAACGAGATTGAACTAGGTATTGGATACCGACGATCGAATCTCGGGCAAGTAACATACCGATGACAAAGGGAACAACGTATGTTGTTATGCGGTCTGACCGATAAAAGATCTTTGTAGAATATGTAGGAGCCAATATGAGCATCCAGGTTCCGCTATTGGTTATTGACCGGAGACGTGTCTCGGTCATGTCTACATTGTTCTCGAACCCGTAGGGTCCGCACACTTAAGGTTACGATGATAGTTATGAGTTTATGCATTTTGATGTACCGAAGTTTGTTCGGAGTCCCGGATGTGATCACGGACATGACGAGGAGTGTCGAAATGGTCGAGACATAAAGATTGATATATTGGAAGCCTATATTTGGATATCAGAAGTGTTCCGGGTGAAATCGGGATTTTACCGGATTACCGGGAGGTTACCGGAACCCCCCGGGAGGTATATGGGCCTTAGTGGGCCTTAGTGGAAGAGAGGATAGGTGGCCAGAGATGGGCCGCGCGCCCCTCCCCCCCTTTGGTCCGAATAGGACAAGGAGAGGGGGCCGGCCCCCCTTCCTCCTCTCTCTCCTCTTTTCCCCCCTCCGCGAATCCTATTCCAACTAGGAAAGGGGGGAGTCCTACTCCCGGAAGGAGTAGGACTCCTCCTGGCGCGCCACCTCTTGGCCGGCCAGCCCCCCCCTTTGAGCCTTTATATACGGAGGCAAGGGGCACCCCTTGAGACACAAGTTGATCCACGTGATCATATTCTTAGCCGTGTGCAGTGCCCCCTTCCACCATAGTCCTCGATAATACTGTAGCGGTGCTTAGGTGAAGCCCTGCGACGGTAGTACATCAAGATCATCACCACGCCGTCGTTCTGACGGAACTCTTCCCCTACACTTTGCTGGATCGGAGTCCGGGGATCGTCATCGAGCTGAATGTGTGCTAGAACTCGGAGGTGTCGTAGTTTCGGTGCTTGATCGGTCGGGGCGTGGAGACGTACGACTACATCAACCAAGTTAACGCTTCCGTTGTCGATCTACAAGGGTACATAGATCACACTCTCCCCCTTTCGTTGCTATGCATCACCATGATCTTGCATGTGCGTAGGAATTTTTTTGAAATTACTACGAAACCCTACATAAGCATGACAGAGTAAGCAATGTGTTACATGTATCTTGGCTATATGCATAAGAGAAAATGATGTGAATATAGGAAATGTACCTTCATGCTCATGAGTCCTTCTTGCAAACAGTATGTACATTAGCAAGAAATCCTCATACACATGACTGTGATGCATATACTTACCTTGTTGTCTTGAGTTGGCTTAGGAAGGAATGAACCTGAGTAAACAAGGTTAGATAACACAGATACCCCTACTAGCCAGAGCGAACAAAAGAAACCACAAGAGTATCAAGACTGGGATGACATGTAGAGAGTGAGTACTGAGTACTCTATAGACATGTCCCCAAAGGTAAAGATGTGCAATGAATTCAAGGATTTCCTCCCCTTAGATGTCTTGCTCCCCCTAAAGATAAGGAACAGAAAATCAGAGCAATGAAAGGAAACAAAGCTAATGCAAACAATCAACTATGAACATGTCTTTCCGCTCTTAAAGACATGTGACTTCTCTCCTCTTGAACACCAAGCATCTAGGGTTTCTTACACTCTCCCCCTAGAAATGATTAAGCTTAAGCTATGATGTGATCTCTCTCTCCCTATAGAAATGATTAAGCTTAAGCTTTGATGTGATCTCTCTCTCTCTCCCTTTGACATCAATTTCCAAGAAGGGCTCTTCTGGATTTTTATTACAAATGGGTTCGGTCCTTGAGTCACAATGCAAAGTAGCAAGTTGAATGTGATGCTGGTAGAGGACAAGAAACATTGAGTGGAGTTGGAACAAATAGAATGCAGGAATCAAGTGGCAAGCTGTCTTTCCTGTAGTGAAATTGGTGGCACCGAGTTGTGTACTTCGGTGGCGCCGAAAGAATTCAGTTGGACCGAAGGAAACAAACCGGTGTGACCGAGTCCATCACAGAGAAAACACTTGTCACCTCAGCTCACTAGGCAATTTAGATCTCACAAGGATTTACAAGGAATTAGCTGAAAGATTTGCAATGAATTGGATGCAGGGAATGCAGAACACAAATAATCAGAAAGGAAATCTAGATGAAGTTTTTTTGAAAGGGGAAATAAATATGCACGAGACAAATGCAAGAGCACAGAGAAACACAAGAGAAATTCATCTAGAATTGGTCGGCGATAAAGTCACATATATTAGAGTATATTTACTTAGGAGTCAAGTGAGGACACTTGATCATAGGTCATACTCATCGTTTAAGCTCAAAATGGGGTTACCATTTTTCGTTTAAGCATCTTGATGTATTCACATCTTGTTGAGTTGCTTTGATCCATGTCTTGGAGTAAAGCTTCTCTAAGATGGAATAACATACCTTGAGTGGTGGTGTTGATCTTGATCACGTAGTTGAACTTGTGTGGGTTGCTCAAGGTTGATGTAGCTCATCAAGAGTTGGGAGCACCACTTGGAATTTGAGTTCATCTTCCTACATGGGTTAGCTTTGCAAGGAAGGGCACTTGTATATCCAAGATGACAATCATAAAACTTAATGTAGAATTTGTCAAGGGATATGTTTGAAGGGTTTCGTGCTTACTTGACTTCAACCACCATTGTGTAGAGACTTGGTGATGTAGAAATTACTCATGATGTGAGTGGGTTGCAATCTCATAGATTTAGATTCATCCAAGTACCTACAAGGGTTAGATAGCATGCAAGGGTGCAAATATATCCAAGACATATAAATAGCATCATGAAAAAAATGTCAAGGATTAGTCAAAGGCTCATGCCTTGCATGTATCCAAATGGAGTTTCTACTCCAAGTTTGAAGCGTCAATGATGTTCAATTCTCCTCTCAAACGGCAAAAGACTTTCTCATCTAGCGGTTTGGTGAATATATCCGCCAATTGCTTATCGGTGCGAACATGCTTAAGATCAATGTCCCCTTTGGCAACGTGATCTCGAATGAAATGATGACGAACTTCAATATGCTTAGTTTGAGAATGTTGCACGGGATTGTGAGCAATCTTGATAGCACTTTCATTGTCACAAAGCAATGGAACATGTTTCACATATATCCCATAATCTTTAAGAGTTTGGGTCATCCAAAGTAATTGAGCACAACATGAACCAGCGGCAATGTATTCCACTTCGGCAGTGGATACTGATACCGAGTTTTGTTTCTTGGAGGACCAAGCCACAAGAGATCTACCAAGAAATTGACAAGTACCCGAAGTGGACTTTCTATCAACCTTGTCTCCGGCATAGTCCGAATCGGAGTAACCAACAAGATTGAAAGAAGACCTCTTAGGATACCAAATGCCAAAAATTGGTGTGTGTATTAAGTATCTCACTATCCTTTTCACAGCCTTAAGATGACATTCTTTAGGAGCCGCTTGATATCGTGCACACATGCACACACTTAGCATAATATCGGGATGAGAGGCACATAGATATAACAATGAGCCAATCATGGAGCGGTAAACCTTTTGATCAACTGGTTCACCATCTTTGGTCAAATCAAGATGTCCACTAGTAGGCATGGGTGTAGTCATACCTTTGCATTCTTGCATGTAACTTCTTGAATAAGTCCTTGGTGTAGTTTGTTTGAGAGACAAAGGTACCTTCCTTAGTTTGTTTGATTTGCAAACCAAGAAAGAATTTGAGTTCACTCATCATAGACATCTCAAACTTCTCCGACATTAGCTTTCCAAACTTCTCACTAAAATGAGGGTTAGTCGAACCAAATATTATATCATCAACATAAATTTGGCACACAAATAGTTCTTCATTAACCCTTTTAGTAAAAATAGTATAATCTATTTTTCTAATTTCAAAGCCTTTTTCAATAAGGAACTTGGTTAAGCATTTATACCACGCTCTAGGAGCTTGTTTAAGACCATAAAGAGCTTTGTGAAGTTTGTGAACATGATTAGGTTTCTTAGGATTGACAAAGCCAGGAGGTTGCTTAACATAAACTTCCTCCTCAATTTCACCATAAAAAAACACTTTTAATGTCCATTTGGTACAAGGTGATATCATGGTGATTGGCATAAGCAAATAAGATGCTTATGGACTCAAGTCTAGCAACAGGGGCATATGTCTCACCATAGTCCATACCTTCGACTTGAGTGTAGCCTTGGGCGACTAAACATGCTTTGTTGCGAACAACTTGACCATCTTCGTCTTGCTTGTTGCGAAACACCCATTTGGTACCAATGATGTTGTGGTTGTTGTCGGGCTTCTCGACCAATGTCCACACTTGATTTCTCTCAAAGTTGTGTGGCTCTTCATGCATGGCATTTATCCAATCTGAATCTTCCAATGCTTCTTCAACCTTCATAGGTTCAATGCTAGAGATGAATGTATGATGTTCACAAAAGTTAGCCAAACGACTTTTAGAGCGAGTGATTCTCTCGGTTTGGATATCATTATAGATTTGCTCGACGGGATGGTCTTTGGCGACTCTTGCTCGAACTCGTGGGAGCTTTTGCTTGGCTCGGGGTGGAACATCCTCTTCATCTTGTTCTTCTTCTTGGCCTTTTCATTGTTGACATTGTCGTTCTTTTGTTGTGGTGGAGAAGGAGGTTGTTGATGTTCATCTTGGTGTACTTCCTCGTTTTCTTCGTCTTGGTGTGTCCCACTTGTGGATTCTTCCGTATCAACTCTTGGTTCACCTTGTCATGAGGTGGAAGCTTCCACTTGGACGGACGAGGTACTCTTCTTCACCTCCGTTGGATGAATCTTGCCAATAGACAAGTCTTGGATTGCTTCCGAAGGGTCTTTGTCTCCTACATCAATTGGCAATTGCTCTACTTGCGAGCCGTTAGATTCATCAAACTTCACATCTACCGTCTCTTCAACCTTTCGGGTGAAATTGTTGTAGACACGGTAAGTGTGAGAGTTTGAGCCATAACCAAGTAGGAAACCTTCATGAGATTTACAAGCAAATTTAGAACGACGATGCTTATAAAAAATATAGCTGTGGGAGTCCTGGATTAGGGGGTCTCCGGACAGCCGGACTATCTCTATTGGTCGGACTGTTAGACTATGAAGATACAAGATTGAAGACTTCGTATCGTGTCCGGATGGGACTCTACTTGGCGTGGAAGGCAAGCTAGGCAATACGTATATGGATATCTCCTCCTTTGTAACCACCCTTGTGTAACCCTAACCCTCTCCGGTGTCTATATAAACCGGAGGGTTTTAGTCCGTAGGACAACAATCACAACATACAATCATACCGTAGGCTAGCTTCTACGGTTTAGCCTCTCTGATCTCGTGGTAGATCTACTCTTGTAACACTCATATCTTCAATATTAATCAAGCAAGACGTAGGGTTTTACCTCCATCAAGAGGGCCCGAACCTGGGTAAAACTTCGTGTCCCTTGCCTCCTGTTACCATCCGGCCTAGACGCACAGTTCGGGACCCCCTACCCAAGATCCGCCGGTTTTGACACCGACATTGGTGCTTTCATTGAGAGTTCCTCTGTGTCGTCGCCGTTAGGCTTGATGGCTCCTACCATCATCGGTAGCGATGTGGTCCAGGGTGAGACTTTTCTCCCCGGACAGATCTTCGTATTTGGCGGCTTTGCACTGCAGGCTAATTCGCTTGGCCATTTGGAGCAGATTGAAAGCTACGCCCCTGGCCATCAGGTCAGATTTGGAAGTTTGAACTACACGGCCGACATCCGTGGAGACTTGATCTTCGACGGATTCGAGCCACAGCCGGGCGCGCCGCACTGTCTCGATGGGCATGACCTAGCTCTGCCACCGGATGGTACTCCAGAGGCCGCGCCGACACCAGCTCCGACCCTTAGCTCGGAGCCAACTACGCCCATCGTGGACGGGTGGCTAGACACCACCTCAGGGGCTGCAGTCTCGACGGTGATCGAGCCAAACACCAGCATAATCCTCTGCACGACCCGTGACTCCAAGGTGCCGGACTCTCTTCCAGACCCAGAATCATCCGCGCCCCCGCCAATCGAATCCGATTGGGCGTCGATCATGGAATTTACCACCGCGGATATCTTTCAGCACTCGTCCTTCGGCGACATCCTGAATTCACTAAGGTCTCTCTCTTTGTCAGGAGAGCCCTGGTCGGATTATGGCCAACAGGATTGGGATGCGGACGACGAAGAAATTCGACGCCCACCCACCACCCACTTTGTAGCCACTGTCGAGGATTTAACCGACATGCTTGACCTCGACTCCGCAGACATCGACGGTATGGACAACGATGCGGGAGGCGAAGATGAACCGCCGCCCACAGGGCGCCGGACATCCACTTCATCATATGACGTATACATGGTGGACACACCAAAAGAAAACGACGACGAGGAACGGAAGGACGCACCGAAGGCTTGTTCCCTCGAGAAGTAGTCAAAGCGGCGGCGCAAGCGCCGCCCCAAATCCCGCCTCACCAGAAATAACGACCACACAGACCCAGCGTTGGAGCAGGGCGAATCACCGCCGGACCACGGCAATACGGAAAATCAAACCGAACAAAACAATTCTGTCAAAGATAATAGTCCGGACGACACAACGCCGGACAGGCACCCGGAGCAGCAGAATGCCCGTCAAAGGCTTGTTGCCACCGCGAGGAGCCTAAAAAAGCAGAAGCAAAGGCTCAAGGCTGCGCAGGACACACTCCAAATCAGATGGAGTAAAGTACTCAACACAGCTGCGAAGTACGGCGATAATCGCCCCACCAAGAGCTATCCAAAGCAGAAGTTGCTACCTGAATTCGATGAGGAGGCCTCAGACCCCTCACAACCAAAAATCAAAACTGCCACCTGGCCAGATAGATGACCTCACGGCCAACATAGAGCAGCCAATAATGCCACTCACAAGACAATACGCGATTCACGCGGGGGCTTGCACCAAAAGAACAGCGCAACTAGATCCATCTATGGACCACGCAAGCACGCCCCAGAATACGATATAACAGCCGAACAACGCGGTACACCCAGATACAAGGGCGCCGCACACCCCCTCTGTTTCACCGACGAGGTGCTGGATCATGAATTTCCAGAGGGATTCAAACCCGTGAACATAGAGGCATACGATGGAACAACAGACCCTGGGGTCTAGATTGAGGACTATATCCTCCATATCCATATGGCTCGAGGAGATGATCTCCACGCCATCAAGTACTTACCCCTCAAGCTCAAAGGGCCAGCCCGCCACTGGCTTAAAGGCCTCCCCGAAAACTCCATTGGAAGTTGGGAAGAGCTTGAAGATGCTTTTCGGGCAAATTTCCAAGGAACTTATGTCCGGCCTCCGGACGTGGATGATTTGAGCCATATAACTCAACAGCCCGGAGAGTCAGCCCAAAAACTTTGGAACATGTTTCTTACTAAAAAGAACCAAATTGTCGATTGTCCGGACGCCGAAGCATTGGTAGCTTTTAAACATAGCGTCCGTGACGAATGGCTCGCCAGACACCTCAGCCAAGAAAAGCCGAGAACGATGGCAGCACTAACAAGCCTCATGACCCGCTTTTGCGCGGGTGAGGACAGCTGGCTAGCCAGATGTAGCACCAGCGACCCCAGTACATCCAAAGTTAGAGATGGAAACGGGAAATCACGGCGCAACAACAATAACAAACGCCGAAACAAAGGAGACAGCACGAAGAGCACGGCAGTAAACGTCGGATTCAAAAGCTCTCGGCCAGGTCAAAAGCCGCCCTCTAAAGGCGCTAGAGACGAACTGTCCAGCCTGAATAAAATTCTGGAACAAATATGTCAGGTCCATAGCACCCCTGGAAAACCAGCCAATCATACCCACAGAGAATGTTGGGTCTTCAAGCAGTCCGGCAAGCTCAACGCTATACACAAGGGGGAGGATACACCAAGCGAAGATGAGAATGAGCCTCTCAAGGGAGATGCTAGGAAACAAAAGAAATTTCCACCAGAAGTCAAAACAGTAAACGTGCTACACGTGATCAATGGAAAAAACAAAACGACACTCCCAGAAAAATATGCCCGAAGGCCTATCACCGCGGAGTCCTGCCACTGGTCGTCTCAACTGATCACTTTCGACCATCGTGATTACTCAGCAAGTATCCGGCGTGCAGGATGGGCTGCCCTAGTATTAGACCCAATAATTGACGGATACCGCCTCGCACGAGTCCTGATGGATGGTGGCAGTAGTCTAAACCTGATATACCAGGATACAATCCGCGAAATGGGGATAGACCCAACAAAAATTCACCATAGCAACATTACCTTTAAAGGAGTAATGCCAGGCCTAGGGGCTCGTTGCACGGGCTCCCTGCTACTAAACGTTATATTCGGCTTCCCCGATAACTTCCGTAGCAAACAACTAACCTTCCACATCGCTCCGTTCCAAAGTGGCTATCAAGCACTACTCGGACGCGAAGCTCTCGCTCGCTTTAATCCAATACCACACTATGCTTCCCTCACACTCAAGATGCCCGGTCCACGTGGCATCATTACAGTGAACGGAAATATTAAGCGATTTCTGTGCACCGAAGAGCGTGCGGCCACACTAAAAACGGCCTCACCAACTAATTAACAGGTCCCCTATTACAATACAAGGGGCTCCACGGGCGCAAACAAGTGGCAATTCTTACTCACCTTGAATTATACATGATTTATTTAAAAAAATATCTTTTTGCACGATAGCTTTTTTACCAAAGCTCCTCTCTTTTACAGATAATCATCGTGCTACACCCGTCTAGGATACGTCACAACGGAGACACAGGCGCAGACGTGCAGCAGGGACCCGCTCCAAGGATTCTTTTTAGATTAAGACCCTGCGTAAACCTTTTTTTATTGTCTCTTGTTGATACATATCCACTGAATTCTCAACATAATTGAGAAGGATGCTGACGTCTTGGCATGTGGCCACGTCAGAATAACGCACGTACCTGGACACAAGGGGCTTCTTACAAGCGGCACTATTTTGGCCCGGTTTATACCATAAAGACCGAATACCTTAGGGAGTGTTCGGTGTCGCAAGTTCGGCCTTATATGCATCAGCTCCGAATCATTGTCTTTGGTCAAATGTTGGGTTTGCCCGGCTCCTGTGTTTTGGTGCCTTACGTTCCACTTTGCCGGCTAAGGTAGCACCAGGAGAACTACTGTGATTGTGCACTGGTTCATCCGGACGAGCGCCTCAATAGAGAAAGCTGAAAACTGACTGTCATGATATAGCGTGAGACTGGTCAACCACTCGATGACCTATCGGAATTTTAGAATTCCTCCGCCTTAACGAAGGGCCGCTTTCCGGCCAGGCATATGTGCACCCCGCGATCGGGAGAGTGTGGAGCCACCAGGGGCTATCTAGTAGCCCCACTGTCAAACTCCTATGGCTACGTGAAAGTGTTCAAGCATTATAGTCCGGTTGCCTCGCTCGCTGTGCTATCACCTCCTTATCAGGACCAAGACGTTGGGTTAAGTGTGAACACGCGTTTTTTGCGAGCACCTCCGCATTATATGCATGGGGGTTGAAGCCGACGGCTGCAATATTTCAGGTTATACACATGTATACGTAAACGGCCGCACAGGAGGCATCATACTACTTTCAGGCAAAAGTATAAACACAGCCTTATAAAAACTTCACAAAAGCATTATGTTTACAATGAGAATACATATCACTCAAACATAATATTTTTCGAGCACTGGGCCTCTATCAAACGAGCACCCTCGAGAACTTCCTCGAAATAGTGTTCGGCAGCCACACGGCCTATGGCCGAACCCTGCGCCGCAACAGTGGTAGCGTCCATCTCCGCCCAGTATGCTTTAACACGGGCAAGGGCCATCCGCAAGCCTTCTATGCACGCCGACCTCTTCATCGCATTAATGCACGACACCGCATCAAGGAGCTGCTGCACTAAGCTGAAATGGCTGTTCGGCTTAGGCCCTTTTGACCATAATTGATCCACAAGAGACCTCATGGCGAGTCCGGACAACCTATTCAGTTCGGCCCATTCGGCTAGCCGGTCAGTCAATGAAAGGGGATGCTCTGGAACGTGGAATTGCGTCTAGAACAGCTTGTCCACTTCACGATCTGTCTGACCTTGGAAGTACTTGGCCGCATCGGCAGTGCTCGCCACCAAATCTATATACGCATCTGCCGAGCTCCACAGCCGATCCAGAGGGGCATACCGTGGATCTCCGAACTTCCTCCGTAACATGAAGGGTTTTCCAGACGCAATATCCCCGGCTTCCCGCAGCTCCTCCTTCTTCGCTCTCATAGCAGAACGGGTGTCTTTGTCTGCCGCCGCGGCCTTCTCAAGGTCCGTTGCCTTTGCTTGGTTCTCTTTCTCAAGGACCCGGCAACGGTCGGCAGTGTCTTTCAATCCTACGGCCATCTTGGCCATCTTCTCTTGGCTCTTGCAATGTGCGGCCTTCTCAGCTTTCAACTCTTCGGCCGCCTTCAAAGCAGCCGCATTACTACTCCTCGCTTGTTCCTTGGCTCGGGCAAGTTCCGCCAGCAAGGCTTCCACGGTGGCAGCCCCATCTGCAGTCACAACATATTAAAGATACTGGCATTATGCTGCTCTTACTATGTGGCGTTCACCGGATAATAACACTTACCTTGTGCCTCGTCAAGCCTCTTGTTAACAAGCTCGATGTCGGCGTCTACTGCATCCAGTTGCCGTTTTAATTGGGCAAACTCCCTAGTCTGGCTAGCCACCGGAGCTCCCACCACCTGCGCATAAAAGCAGATTGGTTATTGCCTGGGAATTTGATCCTCTGTTCGCCGCCATTCTCGACGACAACCAGAGTCTCAGGGGCTACTATAACATGTGCAGTACTATCACATATTATCTCACATACCTCGAAGCCTGTCAATAGACTCATAAAGGCTTCATGTAATCCGCTTTCAGCGGACGAGATTATCTCCATCACCGTACCCATCAGCGTACGGTGCTCTTTTGAGATGGCCGCTCGCCCCACCAACTCCCTCAGAACGTCCGATCGCACACTAGACGGTGCCGGACTCTTTCGTATGCTCTCTTCGGGGGCCGGACACTGGGGACTTCTGGGGTCTACGGGACTATCTTCTGGCCTCACCGGATCCGGAGAGGCCCTCCGCGACGACACTTCGGGGTCGCCCGCTTCTGGAGCAGAGGAGTCTGGGGGAGGCGTTTCACTCTCCATCATCTCCGAAAGAAGATCCCCTGAAGACGAACTCATTTGAGAGGGGCTTAGGCCCGAACTGCAAGATATATGCGGTAGTTGTTTTCTAAGAGGAAAAAGATAGCATACTCGTACTATTAAAATATTTTGGATCACTTACGACTCGTTGGAGGGCAGATCCCCTCGCAGACTTTGTGCGGCAGAAGCACCCCCCGAGGCAGGACCCTCTATGGGAGACTTCTTCTCCCGTTTGGAGGCTTCGGCTTCCGGATCCTCGGAAGCAGTCCTTTTCCTCCCTCGGTCGTCCTCCTTTGTGGAAACGCTCGTTCCCTCTGTCGGAGCGGGTAGCGATGGGGGCCCGCATTCGCCCGTATTATTCCCCCCGGTATCTTCCTTCAAGGGCTCCGGGCAAGGTGCGACCTCGAGCATCTTCTCCAAAACCGGATTTTCTAAACCCTCAGGGAGGGGGGCCAAACACCGAATCATCTTCGCCTTTGTTAGCCAGTCCTGGTCAAAAGGCGAACTCTCAAAAATAACCTTGAATAAAAGACAGTGTGTTCGGCTAGAGGATTTCTTACTTGTTCGGCAGCGCGGTTACTCCTCAGGCCCACGTCCTCGGTGATATCCGGACACTCCACTTGAGGTCCGAAGAATGACTTGTACATCTCCTCGCGCGTCAGGCTGAGAAAACTTTGAATGGCACGTGGTCCCTCTGGGTTGAACTCCCAGAAGCACAGGGGCCGGCGTTTGCAAGGCTGGACTCGGCGAACCAGCATAACTTGTATTACCGCAACCAAATTGAAATCTCCCTCGAAGAGATCTCGGATGCGGCTTTGCAGCATAGGCACGTCCTTGGCTGGACCCCAGCTCAGGCCCCAGCTAATCCATGACATCAGTTGTGGTGGGGGGCCCGGGTGGAAAGCGGGGGCAGCCGCCCACTTGGCACTTCTGGGAGCCGTGACATAGAACCACTCCCGTTGCCATAATTCGGATACCTCTGGAAAGGAACCTTTCGGCCATGGAGCTCCTGCCATCTTGCCTATTGATGCACCTCCGCACGCTGCATGCTGCCCCTCGATCACCTTCGGTTGTAATTCAAAGGTCTTGAGCCACAGGCCGAAGTGAGGGGTCACACGGAGGAAGGCCTCACACACAATGATAAATGTCGTGATGTGGAGAAAGGAGTCCGGGGCTAGATCGTGGAAATCTAACCCGTAATAGAACATCAAGCCCCTGACGAAAGGATCCAGAGTGAGGCCTAGACCTCGGAGGAAGTGGGAGACGAACACAACGTTCTCATTGGGTTCGGGAGTAGGGATGACCTGCCCTCGGGCAGGCAGCCGATGCGAAACCTCGGCGGTCAGGTATCTGGCCTCCCTCAACTTCTTAATGTCCTCTTCCATCACGGAGGAGGGCATCCATCGACCTTGAAGGCTGGATCCGGACATGATTGAAGATCCGGAGCACCTAACCTAGGCTTTGGGTGTTAGAACTTGAGGCGCGGGAAGGGTTTGGTTGAGCACGAGAGGGAAAAAGCGAAAACCTTGTCTCCTTATAAAGAGGGTGAACCTCAAGCGTCCTCTCCGTAGCCGTTTTGGACTTAGCTATAATCTAGGAGTCCTAGACACGGTTGGGTTACCCACGAACCGCATTAATGAGAATCCCGTAATCAGGGGAACATGATCTCCGCTTTGGCAAGACGTGTCAAGAAACTGCCTCGCGTTATGTGCGGGGCTGGTTAAGAGAAACGATTCGAATAATCACCGGGCCACGACGTAACGTCATATTGCCAAAACAAGCTAGCGGATTAGATCTGCGAAAGCATTATTCTCTCTATGGTGGAATGTGGAACTTATTTTGCAGGGTCGGACACTATCCTCGTATTCAACTTCTTCTGTAATGTATTCGGAGAAGGAACCCGCCTTGCAATGCCGAAGACAACTGCGCGCCGGACTCATCGCCATTGAAGCCTGGTTCAGGGGCTACTGTGGGAGTCCTGGATTAGGGGGTCTCCGGACAGCCAGACTATCTCTATTGGACGGACTGTTAGACTATGAAGATACAAGATTGAAGACTTCGTCTCGTGTCCGGATGGGACTCTACTTGGCGTGGAAGGCAAGCTAGGCAATACGTATATGGATATCTCCTCATTTGTAACCGACCTTGTGTAACCCTAACCCTCTCCGGTGTCTATATAAACCGGAGGGTTTTAGTCCGTAGGACAACAATCACAACATACAATCATACCGTAGGCTAGCTTCTAGGGTTTAGCCTCTCTGATCTCGTGGTAGATCTACTCCTGTAACACCCAGATGTTCAATATTAATCAAGCAGGACGTAGGGTTTTACCTCCATCAAGAGGGCCCGAACCTGGGTAAAACTTCGTGTCCCTTGCCTCTTGTTACCATCCGGCCTAGACGCACAGTTCGAGACCCCCTACCCGAGATCCGCCGGTTTTGACACCGACAATAGCACTTTGAGCCGAATACTCGAAAGTATCCAACTTGGGGTTTGTTACCGGTGAGGAGCTTGTATGCCGTCTTGCCGAGTAGCTTGTGAAGATACAAGCGATTTGTTGCATGACAAGCTGTCTCAACCGCTTCCGCCCAAAAGTGTTTTGGAGTCTTGTACTCATCAAGCATCGTTCTTGCCATCTCAATAAGGGTCCGGTTCTTCCTCTCAACAACTCCATTTTGTTGAGGTGTGTACATAGCCGATAACTCGTGTGAAATCCCCTTTTCGTCAAGAAAGGTATCCACATTTGCGTTCTTGAACTCCGTTCCATTGTCGCTGCGAACCTTTTTGATCTTCACTTCAAATTGATTTTGGGCCTTCCTAGTGAAGTTTTTGAAGATCTTTCGGACCTGCGGTTTATCATCAAGGAAGAACACCCACGTAAATCTTGAAAATCATCGACTATAACTAGACCAAATGAGTTACCACCGAGACTCTTGTAGGCATTGGGACCAAAGAGATCCATGTGAAGTAGCTCGAGCGGTCTTCTCGTGGTCATGATGTTCTTCACGGGGTGACTCCCTCCAACTTATTTTCCTGCCCGACAAGCACTGCAAAGTCTATCCTTGTCAAATATGACATCTTTTACTCCAAGGATATGATCACCTTTAATAAGCTTATCAAGATTTCGCATGCCCACATGACCTAGCCTTCTATGCCACAACCAGCCTTTAGAGGATTTAGCAATTAAGCAAGTTCTAGGTCGAGCCTTTTTAGTGAAATCAACAATGTAAAGATCACCTCTACGTATACCGGTAACGACCATTTTATGATTGTCTCTTCGAAACACTTGGCAGTCTACTTCAGTAAATAGGACATTGAAACCGAAATCAGCAAGTCTAGATACTGAAAGTAAATTGTACCCAAGAGATTCAACGAGCATGACGTTTTGTATGGAGCTATCATGTGAGATGGCCACCTTACCGAGGCCAACCACCGTACCCTTTGAGTTATCACCAAAAGTGACATACTTTCGAGGGCCGTCGTTTTCAGCAAGCTCACGAAACATATCTTTGTCTCCGGTCATATGATCAGTACATCCACTATCAAGGACCCATTCCTTTCCTCCAGCCATGTAGCCGCGAAGATTAGCCATAAGACCAAAGTTTCTCATCGCATCATCAAGATCATGGTCACTATCCTCATCCTCATCATAGTATCCATGTTCAACATCGTCATGTGATGGATCAACTCCTAGAGAGGGTAATTCATTAGAAGTATGACCGTAACAATGTTCATCTCTATGGATTCTAATGACTTCGGAAATGATATTGCTAATAATTCCAACATTTCCTTTTGCACTCGTAAGATTAGTAAGCTCAAATAAGCAATCACGAAACTTGGGATCATTAGAACTCATCTTACTCAAGGCAATAGACTTATGATGAATCTCATCTAGAATTTTCAAGGAATAATTTGGGAATCGTTCCTCAAGGAATCTCCATAAGGTGTAGGCACAATCAAAAGTAGGCAAGCTAGCAATCAAGTTTCTAGGCAAACCTCTAATGATTAAATTGACCATTCTAAGATTACGGATCATGTCAATAGACTCATCAAGGGTAGGATGCAAAGGATCAACAATGCGAGCACAAGGAGTAGTAATGTACTTGGTCAAATGATATTCATTGAAAATCCCAAGCATCTCATTTTTCCACTCATGAAAGAACTCTCCATCAAGAATAGGCACTCTACGTCTAAGACTCCCCAACATAGACTCATCCAACTTCCTCCAATGGTGATTAAACCAAAGCAATGGAGACCAAAGCTCTGATACCAATTGAAAGGATCGAGAAGAGGTGTCTAGAGGGGGGGGTGAATAGACTCTAAGTAAGAAAAGTTGCAGTTTTTAATTTCTTTAAGTTGAAGTGGAGTTTTGGCACAAGTTTAAACATTCACAATACATATCAAGCAAGCATGACAAGAGTATATGAGCAGCGGAAAGTAAAGCATGCAAGTTGCAAGTATGTAAGGGGATGGGATTGGAGTGTGCAAACGCAATTGGAGACACAGCGATTTTTGGCGTGGTTCCGATAGGTGGTGCTATCGTACATCCACGTTGATGGAGACTTCAACCCATGAAGGGTAACGGTTGCGCGAGTCCACGGAGGGCTCCACCCACGAAGGGTCCACGAAGAAACAACCTTGTCTATCCCACCATGGCCGTCGCCCACGAAGGACTTGCCTCACTCGGGTAGATCTTCACGAAGTAGGCGATCTCCTTGCCCTTACAAACTCCTTGGTTCAACTCCACAATCTTGACGGAGGCTCCCAAGTGACACCTAACCAATCTAGGAGACACCACTCTCCAAGAGGTAAACAAATGGTGTGTTGATGATGAACTCCTTGCTCTTGTGCTTCAAATGATAGTCTCCCCAACACTCAACTCTCTCTCACATGATTTGGATTTGGTGGAAAGATGATTTGAGTGGAAAGCAACTTGGGGAAGGCTAGAGATCAAGATTTATGTGGTTGGAGTGGAATATTTTGACCTCAACACAAGTGTAGGTGGTTCTCTCTCAGAAAATGTATGTTGGAAGTGTAGGCATGTTCTGATGGCTTTTTCACGAATGAAGAGTAGGTGGAGGGGTATAAATAGCCTCCACACAAAATCTAACCGTTACACACAAATTACCAAACTCGATGGGACCGAATCATGAAACTCGGTCAGACCGATTTAGTTCAAAATGTGACCGTTAGGCATTTCGGTGGGACCGATGTGCTATGGTTAGGGTAAAGCCTCATCTCGGTTTGACCGATTACACAAACTCGGTGGGACCGATTTGGGTAATAAGCAAAACAGAGAGTTGGCCAAGCAAACTCGGTGGGACCGATTGCATGTCTCGGTGGGACCGAAATTATTGCAATAGGCAACAGAGAGTTTGCAATCCCATCTTGGTGAGACCGAGATCCCATCGGTGAGACCGAATTGATTAGGGTTTCTGGCAGTGGCTATGTCAAGAGAACTCGGTGGCGCCGGATAGAAAGTTTCGGTGGGGCCGAGTTTGACTTTTGGTTTGGGACATATGTGGATATGAGAAAGTGGTTGAAGGCTTTGGAGCATATCACTAAGCACTTTGAGTAAGCAAGCCATTGAGCAACACCTCATCCCCTCTAAATAGTATTGGATTTCCTATGGATTCAATTGTGATCTTGGATGACTAAAATAAAATGTAGAATCCTGAGCTTTGAGCTTGAGCCAATGCCTTGTCCTCAGCATCTTGAAGGGGTTCCACATCCTCTAGTCCATGCCACTCCATTGTTGAACTTACCTGAAACATACTAAGTAGAAGTATTAGTCCAACAAGAGGTATGTTGACATTAATTACCAAAATCACCTAAGAAGCACTTGTGCTTTCAATCTCCTTCTCGGGATCGCGTTGGATGAGCTCGGGGTCGACGGATCTGAAAGTGTAGAACTCGGATCCGCTGCCCATGCCGGAGAAAGCCGAATGAGAGTTTTGTGGGCAGAGTGAAGTGAAATGAAGTGGCTAGCGTTTGGTCCGGAGAGCGGATATGGATGATTATACGTGGGGTCGGGTGGGTCGGTGTGGGCCGGAACCGACGTGGCGGACGCGTCTGGGCGTGCCCAGGTGTTCTCATATCCGCCTTATATTTAGGTTAGATATGAGGGGTGCCGGTCGGCCCTGACGTTTATGCCGATTTGAGGTGCCCGTCTTGATTTTTTTTTTTACCGGTCACTGACCGGGCCATCTGCCAGACATACGAGAAGGGTTTGGGACGCCCCGTTGTAGATACTCTTAGTTACAACACGACATGTAAAATACACCAGCTTGCAGGGTAGAGATATTTCCTGTACACCTTTTTGGATGAGATGTGAGCTGAGAATAAACCAACTGGGTGCACCAGTGGAATCCTAAGAGCAGCGCAGGTGTCCCTGTCCAACTAAAGTTGAGGGCTATTTTCGCGATAGGAAACTCTTTTGTTTGCATGAATGATTTCACATGCAGAGACGGGGAAAAAGAGAGGGAAACTAACTGAAATGATGTAAACCTTATCTTTCCGCCAACACAGCAATTTTGCATCATTTCGTTTCAATTAATATGACATCTTTGCCGATAGGCCAATGAGCCAAAATTTGCAGTAAACCCAAGCCTTGTGCTGTCCCAGCCGGGGGTATCCATAGCGCTAGATCCCGGTGCCTTTCCTAGAAGGATTTTTTTTTTTTTGAAACAAGTTTCCTAGAAGGATTTTGCATATCTCATGGGTGGTGGTGGTACTGTCTTTCGCCCACTTTTGCAGGAGAAGAGAACAATCTAGCTTGGCTGCAGCGCAGCACAGTGGTCTACCCAAAAGAAGAATCTGTACTGCCACTGAGCTCAGCTGCATATATGCGATGCCTTGGTGCTCCCTCCACCAAATTAATATTTTTCATTTTCCCCCACTCCAGAAAGCAGCAGCACTCACTGTCGCCATCACCGTCGCTGTCAGGTGGCCCCCACCGCATCACCGAAAAGAGGAAGAGCAGATATCATCATCACCCAAATGGCATATATAAACCCCTTCACCTGCCTTCCTGCCAATTATTTTTCTTCCAGGTTCCAGCGACCGTCGGCCCCCGGATGTTTCCTCTATTAGCAATCCGCCCCTCAGAAGTTTCGGCCTCGTCACCCGTCCAGTGATCAGTGTGCGTGCGCGGAAAAGTAATAGCAGCCAGGTCCCTCCGGTGATTACCACCTGTCACTGGCCCGCTCGACTCCCCTAACCCCAATCCCAATCCCAGCCCCAGCCCTCCACGCGTGCGTGCGCCGGCGATGCCGACGCCGGTGGCCGCGGCGCGGCAGTGCCTCTCGCCGGCCGCCGTCACCGCCCTCGACGCGGCCGTCGTCTCCGCGCGCCGCCGCGCCCACGCGCAGACAACCTCGCTCCACCTCATCTCCGCCCTGCTCGCCCCTCCCGCCCCGCCGCTCCTCCGCGACGCGCTCGCGCGGGCACGCAGCGCCGCCTACGCCCCGCGCGTCCAGCTCAAGGCGCTCGAGCTCTGCTTCGCGGTCTCGCTCGACAGGCTCCCCTCCGCCTCCTCTGCCTCTGGCGCCGACGACGCGGAGCCGCCCGTCTCCAACTCGCTCATGGCGGCCGTCAAGCGCTCGCAGGCCAACCAGCGCCGCAACCCGGACACCTTCCATTTCTACCACCAGGCGGCCACCGCGCAGGCCCCCGCCGCCGTCAAGGTCGAGCTCTCGCAGCTCGTGCTCGCCATCCTCGACGACCCCCTCGTCAGCCGCGTCTTCGGCGACGCGGGCTTCCACAGCGGCGACATCAAGCTCGCCATCCTCCGCCCTGCGCCGCCCATGCCCATGCTCGGCCGCCTCCCCACGCGGAGCCGCCCGCCGCCTCTCTTCCTCTGCAGCTTCGCCGCCGCCGACGACGCCGACGTGCCTTCGCCAGCTGCAGGGAGCCTCGCCGGCGGCACCGGGGAGGAGAACTTCCGCCGCATCGGCGAGGTCCTCGCCCGAGGCCGCAACCCCATGCTCGTCGGCGTCGGGGCCGCCTCCGCCGCTGCCGACTTCGCCGCCCTCTCGCCGTACCGTGTCCTCCCCGTCGGTCCAAGCTCCATCGACCAGACGGAGCTCGGCGTGGCGGCCGCCATGGCAAGCGCCACCTCCGGCCTCATGATAAGCATCGGTGACCTCAAAGAACTGGTCCCCAACGACGGCGAGCTCCAGGAGATGGGGCGCCGGGTGGTGGCGGAGGTGACGCGAGTGCTGGAGACGCACAGAGCTGGCCGTGTCTGGGTGATGGGCTGGTCGGCCACGTACGAGACCTACCTCACCTTCTTGTCCAAATTCCCCTTGCTCGACAAGGATTGGGAGCTCCAGCTGCTGCCGATCACGGCAGTGCGCGCCGGAGGCAGCCCCGCTGCGCTCATCCCTCAGGCAACCACCGCCGCGGCTTTCTCCAAGCCTGCAAGGTGAATCCTATTCTCTTCTCTTTCTACCTTCCGCCAATTGTTTATGCTTAGGATTGAGTTGATTGGCATCCATTGTGGTGACTGGCGTGTGCGCGTGCGCACCTTTTGTTTATCATATTCGGATGTTCCTTAGATGTCTGGTTACTACTAACAAGGATTACTACAGTAGTTCTTACTCCAATGATCGGCGTACTATTAGTTTAGTAATGTTTTGAGTGTAGATTTGTCTGTATGCCCATTGGCCTGATTATTTTTCTACCATGTCTGATTGGTCGAGTTTATACAGAGGTCTTTAAATATTCTACATGGATACAGCTTTTTCGTGATGTCGATTGTTTTCTGAATGTTTTTACTCATCCCGTTTAGTACTAGTACAGTTGTTTTCTCAGTGCTTGACCTGGTAATATGCATGCTTAAGTTATTGACTTATAAGCGTGCCTCTTATCTTGAGGTGTGTTGTTATGGCCTCTTATCTTGAGGTGTGTTGTTATGGCCTCTTATCTTGAGGTGTGTTGTTATGGCCTCTTATCTTGAGGTGTGTTGTTATGGCCTTTGGAGGTTACGTTGATGCTCGAGTAAAGTACAGACTGAAGTTGTGTTACTGAGGATGTCATGGTTTTGATTTTCATCCGCGTGATTCCGTTGTCCTTTAGAGGTTTCAATGGTAAGGAGTTTGCCACCTGGAAGTTTTTTTTCCACAGTGGGTACATCTTCAGTTCAGATACTATAGATCATCACAATCAGGGTTTGCAACTTCTGTTTCTAAGATTGACAGTGATACCTCTATCCCTGATTACCTGTGCTAAAGACCCCTAGTGTTTCTGCTCCATGTTATATATATTTTTTTATTTTTTTATACATGACCGGTTTATTTTAAATATCAACGAGAAGATTACATATTTCCACTCTCTGGGAGCGGGTTACTATTTTAAATTCTTCTTGACCATCTTCCTTTTGTGTGATGTATTGATGGTTTTTGCTCGTTTGTTTACTCATTCATTAGCTTCTTGTTTGTTCATTTAGGTTATTTTAAAGAACTTCTTTGCTCCTTTGACAATTTTAAGCTGTCCTATTTAATTCATAAGGTAGATGGTTTGTTCCACCAATATTGCTTTGCGTCTGACATTTTTTATACGATCTCTGTATGATACTACTATCCCGCGTCAGATATTGATCCGGCTATTCCATCGAAGGGTGATGGAGTACTGTCGTACCGTCGTCGTACGGAAATTCGTCGTATGTATATCATTCCTGTTGTTCCACCGTCATCGGGTGTAAGAATTCAGAGTACCTCGGTAAAAAAAAATTTAAAGGCACTAAAGATAAAAGGAGAGAAACAAACAAGGTTTTAAACATTAAAGAAATGCATTTTCATGAAAAGACATTATTCTATTTTGATACAGCAAGTACTGTTTGAACAATGAGGTTCTGATGCATTGGACCCAAAAATGCCAGCCTCTATACTTAAGCAACTGCAGAGTCAGAATAGGCGTATTGAAGTAGGACTTGATGTGGGTTCTCTGTACTTCATTTTGCTCCTGTCATCTTGGCCTAACGATGTCAAACTTGTGTTTGCAGCTTTATGGATGCGCTCCTTCCTTTTGGGGGACTTGTCAGCGATACCTACGAAGCTAACAGCCTCACAGCAAATTCTTGTCCTCCGGCCCTTCGGTGTCAACAGTGCAATGATAGATACGAGCAAGAAGTTGCTACTATCATTAGAGGAAGTGGCATTACAGCTGAAGACCATCACCAGGGAGGTCTACCTTCGCTGCTGCAGAATGGCAGCACGATAGGTGCTAACAATGGATTTGATGCAGTCAAGGTGTGAAGCGGCTTACATATTCTGTGACTTCTAAGTAAAATAATTGTTGCATATGCCGTCGTTTTGATAGATGCTTAATTTTGAATATCATTGGTATAAAAGATGTACAGTTTTTCTTCAGTGCAGGTTAGAGATCAGATGGTATTGAATTCAAAAATATCGAATCTACAGAAGAAGTGGAACGAGTACTGCCTGCGGCTCCACCAAGGCTGCCATAGGATCAACAGTGTTCCATACCAGTTATTTCCGCATTATATTGGTGTTCCAGCCAATGGGGAAAGAGCAGAAAATCTGAGCAAAGGTTCTGAATCAGTTGCACTTCAAAGGGAGGTTATTAGACCTTCTGTAGTGTCTGTTCCACATACCAATGCTACCACAAAGAGTATTTCACCCCCATCTATCTCTAACCAAAGGAATGACAACCTTACATTGGAGCTTCAAGCTGGGTTTTCAAAGAGTGATGAAAAGCAGTCCCAACATGAAACCCTGTCATACTGTCATGATCATCACGAAGATCACGTGTCACCATCATCTGCCGTATCTGTGGCAACTGACTTGGTTTTAGGCACGCCTCATGAATCTTCTTCCAAGGGCACAAATTCTGCCAGCTGCAAACATGTAGCTGATGCAGAGATATCTGTACCCAAGAAAGTTGATAATTTGAATCTGAAGCCTCCGCAGATCTTTGCGCAACCCTTTGCTTGTTCCAAGAGTTCCACAAATATGGGGCAAACATCACCTAGTGCTCAGCATTCAGCAGCTTCTGGAGGTTTGTCTGCTTTTGGTCATTGGCAGAAACCTTCACACCTCGCAGCACAAGGTTCTGATTTGAGTAATTACAAGCTACTTGTGGAACGCTTGTTCCAGGTTGTTGGAAGGCAGGAGGAAGCCTTGAGTGCTATTTGTGGTTCCATTGTGCGGTGCAAGTCAATGGAGAGGCGCCGTGGTGCAAGCAGGAAGAATGACATGTGGTTTAGCTTTCATGGTTCTGATTGCATGGCCAAACGCAGAGTTGCTTTGGCGCTTGCAGAGCTCGTACATGGCAGCAAAGAGAACATGATTTATCTGGACCTGAGTCTCAAGGATTGGGCTGACTCAAGTTACAGAGGAAAGACTGGCACTGACTATATTGTTGACGAGCTGAGCAAGAAACGGCGATCTGTCATCTTCCTTGATAATGTCGATAAAGCTGACTGCCTTCTCCAGGACACTCTGACTCATGCCAGTAAGACTGGTAGATTCCGAGACTTGCGTGGCAAGGAAGTTGACATTAATGACTCCATTGTTGTGCTGTCAACAAGAACAACCAGAGGCTCCAAAAGCGTGTCTGTTGGAATGGAAGAGGGTCTTACTTTCACTGAAGATAAGATCCTGGCAGCTAGTGGACATCAACTGAAGATCCTGGTAGAATCATGTACGGCGATCACCGGTGAAGGCCACGGTGATAAGGTGATAGTTTCCCCCGGGCACCCTCTAGCCAAAATTCATGCATCTTTGTACTGTGGGGGTTCAGTCAGCAAGCGAAAGTTCAACATTTCTGATGACCAAGAAAAGCTGCAGCAAGAATCACCGAGCATTTCCAAGCGACTGCACAGAACATCAAGTGTTCCGTTCGACCTGAACCTCCCCATCGACGAGGATGGTTCGAGCGATGCTGATGACCACAGCGGCAGCAATGACAACTCATATGGCACTCCGGAGAGATCCATGGACAGCCTCTTGTGTTTGGTTGACGAGTCCATCGATTTCAAGCCATTCGACTTTGACAAAGTCGCCGACTACGTACTGCAGGAGTTGAGCAATACACTCCGCAAAGTTCTGGGCTCCGGCTGCACATTGGAAATTGATGTCGGTGCAATGGAGCAAATAATTGCAGCGGCATGGGCATCAGAGGGCAAGAGGCCTCTCCAGGCCTGGCTGGATCAGGTGTTCGCTGGAAGCCTTGGGGAACTGAAGGTCAAGTGTGGTAAGCATGCCAGCAGTTCCACTCTTATACTAGTGGCCTGTGAGGACATGGCAGCAGTCAGGGAAGACAATGGTTTTGGAGGTTTGCTCTCCTCCAGAATAATTCTAGAATGGTGAAATGATGGTATCTGTATAGCGATAATTGTAATTATTTCTAGCTATTAGTCCACAATAGTATAGCATTATTTTGCCGGGAAATAATTTGTAGCATAGTTGATGATGCATTGCCTTCATATATATCGGCAAGTATATATTGATTGTAACACTTGTGGATTTGCCAATATATCACTGTTATATATGGTGATGCAGAGGTAGAGTACTGAAGTCCATAATCAGTGGGTAATTCCAGGTTTGGCCAACTTCTCCTGCTAATTTGTAGGTTCATATTGAAATATGTAAATGCTAGTGGCTCACATTCTACTTAGCATCTAAGAGTTTGGCCAACTTGTTTTGCAACGAAGGTTCAAATTGAAAATTTTAAGGTTAGTGGGCCAACATTTCATATTTTCAGTGTTGGGAATTTTGCCAACTTGTTATGCTTATGGTGGTGTAGGTTCATGTTGAAATTTGTAATAATTATGCATAACCCTGTTCCAGCAATCTAGTTAGTCTAGTACACAAAGATGAGTAGCCCATCTGTACACTCTAATTAGCAAGCATATAACTCAGATCAGAAAAACGGCGCAGAGCACTTAATCTGGCTCACAAAATTAATGCCCACTCTCCCAGGCCCGGCGCATACAAACTCCAGACTGATCAATAGTCTAAGAAGGTTCATTAATTTGTTACATAACTCCACAACCAAAACTGGTAAGATTGAAAATAACATTGCTAGCTACAACCACAATTGGAGAATGCTAATTCTAATGAATGGTCTGAATTTCATCAACCAATCAACACAGCCTGTCTGTTGTTGCAGACCCACATGCTTTGATTTTAGCAGGAAGCCCGTTCTGCTAATTTCTCCAGCAGGCTATGATATCTCTCTATCTTACATCACTTGTGCTTGCCATTTTTCGTCCAGTTATCGCCATTCAAGCTTGGGTCAGTTTGGTAGAATACAACATCTCCAACATCGCTTACGAAGTGATCGACTCTCAAGCTCCCGAGGAGGACATGGAAGAGGTGAAGTGGCAGTGGACCTGACTTCTCTGGCTCGCGGTAATATCTTCCCAGAACTGGCCTTGCTGCCTTGGTCTGTTTTTTGTTCACAAAATAAGGAGAAAGCCGTAGTTTCAGTACACAGTACTCAGCATTAGTAGGTAAGTGCATATATATGTTTAGCATAGTAGTAGTAGTGCGCTTACTGCTTCTACTAGGTGGTAGTGAGGTATTTGAGGGAAGAGGTGGTGGATGACATGAGTGCCAATGTCATGGTGGATGTTGTTGATCCATCCATAGTCCCGGTCCACGGTCGTCAGGCCACCACGGAGGTAGCTCCATTCCTGCAATGATGATTACATAGAATATATGTTTAGTTGTTGACAAATGAACATTGAGCGCTGGTGAAATAGTAAAACCATGGTAGGGCGAAACTGCATCCGTGGTTGGGGGAAAATTCTAGTTCAACACGCAGAAAGGAACAACATTACAGACACGTTTATGTAGCATAATTATTTTTCACTGAATATCAACACTAATAGTAGCTAAGATGTTCAGAAGATGAGGTAATCCTATTTTTCTGTAACTATGTCTGTTCCACCTGCCATGAGAAATAGGCTGCTAACTCATGAACTATGCGTAGAAGATGGATGTTTTTCATATACATACTTGTAATTAACTGATATATTTTCCCCAAAATAACAATAATCAATATAGAAAGTACCTCGCCGCGATACCAAGGGAGGTCCTGGTGTTCATGGTGGTGAAGGTACGTCACCAAATCAAGCCACATCACAAACACCTGTTTTATATGATACACATTGGATGATACCACAATCAAGTTAGTTGTTCAGTCCGAGTAGCTTGGAAGCAAGCAGTACTAAGAAAACCGTTAGCAATCGCTTACAGCATATGGAACGCCGTAGAGCTTGAGCACCGGCACCGGCCCAAACACGCACGCCATGGCGATGAGCAGCGCGATCATCGTGAACCAGCAAGTGGTGGAGACGATCACGTCAAGCCTCTCCTTGGGGCTGAACAAATCGCTGCTTGGGTTGAAATGCGAGCCGTTCTTGCCCGGGCTTCTGTACCACTGCAGGTGTTGAGCCATTGCAGAAGACGGATTCAGTGCAGTTTTTCAGCTGAGACTCGGGGATGCAGAGCACAATCGATCATCAGAGAAGGAGATTCTTACGAGGTAGACAGGGAAAGCCAGGAGCGGGTATGGCAGTGAGAAGCGTAGCTTCTTGGTGCTTGGCTCCATCTCCTTGTACACATTCTCGGTAATCTGCTCAATTCAGTTATATCCGCATCAGCTGAGGTTAAATGCTAAGGATCTTGGTTAAAGTTGCAATTGACTGATGCCACAACCACAACTCCACAACAAGCAGCTGAGGCTGACTGAAAAGGGCAAGGCCTGCTGGTCTATGATATGACTATGATAATGACAGCCATGCAATCGACATGAAAGGGACCTTTGCATTATGAAATGGTCTGGTTTGGTGGGAGACTAGCAGAGCAAAGCAAAGCCAAGGTAAGATTCGATGCGCATCTTTGCTGATATACGGCGATCAACTTAGCAGGCAGCGGCAGGATGCAGATCTGATCACGTGACAGACATGATGAGTAGATCTACTTAGCGGGCACTCGCAGCTTGTGCTTGGCTGGCATTATTAGTAGTAGTATCTAGGAAAGGACGGACCACATCTCGCTAGCTAGCTTTTGCTGGGATGGATGGATCTTTAGGGGCAGTTTAGTTTGGCAGCCTAATCAATCATATATACTACTCCCTCCGTTCCAAAATATAGCGCGTCCTCGGTTTCCGTGCTTCAACTTTGACCATTAATTTAATCAACAAGACCGACTGCGGCGGGCGAAAAAATTATACCAATGAATTCGTATTCAAAAAAAGTTTTTAATTATATAATTTTTGATCCCGCCGCAGTCGGTCTCGTGGGTTAAATTTATGGTCAAAGTTGAACCTCGAAAAGCGTGGGCGCGCTATATTTTGGAACGGAGGGAGTAGCAGCAGTATTCTCTCCCCTCTCCTGCTCCACTGCATGTGCACTCTGCATCTCAGGCTGAGCTGAAAGCAATGCTTGCTTGTCCTTTTTCACCCTTCACCTCAATTCTGCCAAACTCTCTCACAAACCTTTTACTACCTACTAGTAGTAGAATGTATACATATGAATAATTCAATATCTTAGACTACAAATATCTGTCAAGCGGTCTAGCAGCTCTGAATCTGAATTGCAATAATGCTGGCGGGTACTAGTGTTTTGTACGATGTGGGTAGGACTACTAACCGGGTGCCATGACTCGTCCCTGTCGATGTGGCCATGGTTCTGATGGTGCGTCCTGTGGCTGATCCTCCTGAATTATGCCATAACAAACATAAATGCTCCATCAGCCAAAGCTAACTAAAGCATCACTAGATCAATGCATCAACGTTAATTGCTGCCCCGCAAAAAATTGATAAATTGCTGCACAAGAAAATGCAGATGCTGCCCTGCAAAAATAAATAAATAAATTGCTGCACAAGAAAATGCAGAACCTTGCGAAATAAGTAGTAAAATAAAATTCAGAATCTTGCATGGCATGCACGACGCATGGCTTGTGCCCATCGTTTTCGTCTCCATGTGGGTGTAATTTTCAATGTGGCCGACGTAGGGGACTGTGCACTAGTGTTAAACAACTCAAACTGTTGTCGGGAGATATTTCTCTCAACCTTTTCTTTTCTTTTATGTTTAATATAATATAATGGGGGGAGAAACTCTGTTTCGCATCTTGTCGATTGCATCGGTTTGCTCCAAATTTTAGCTCCTTTCATGATTTTTTATTTGTTTCCTAAATAAACTCATGATAGAAAATTGCATTGCAGCCCGATTCGTAGAGTTTCAGAATTTGTAGTACCAAACTGCATCACTTATGCTCCAAATTTTGCAGCGTTTGTGTTCCTAATCTGTGCAGGTTCAGCATATGGTTGCATACTAAACTGTCTGTGTTTATGTTATAAGCGGAGATAAATCGAAAGATGCTAACCATCCGTTGTATGGGACAAGGATGAAGGTGTGCAGCAGGTGGCCGACGACGCTGTTGAGCGTCCCGCTGTCCGAGAAGCTCCCGTGACCACTGCATTACAAGAATAGTCGTTACTGCATCTCAATAGTAATCAGCATTGCCTGGGACGGCGACGATCTGGTTAACTAATCGCTCGATTGCGGCGGCCGGTCGGCCGGAGGAAGGAAGAGGCGCGTACCAGTCGTGGCCGAGGACGAAGAGCGCCCAGAACATGGTGCCCTGCGCTGCCCAGTAGAGCGGCCACACGGCCCAGCTGTTTAGCCACCATGCGGCCACGGCCAGCGCGGCCACGACGGCGACGTCGCGGGCGACGTAGGAGAGGGACCGGAGTGGGCTCTTGCGCCAGCAGTGGGCGGGCACGGCGGCGCGCACGTCGCCGATGCGGAAGGGCGGCGGCTTGGCGGCGTCGAAGTCCTCCGTGGCCTTGCAGCTTTGCTCCTGCTCGGCCGCCCTCCTCGCCGCGGCGCCCATGGCTGGATCTGTCTCCGGGAAAGCGGGGAGAGAGATTTGGGGCCGCGGGTTGGGTGGTGGTGGCCGGAGATCGACGCAGATGCGTGCTATTTATAAGCCATAAATTTGCCATTGGTGTACACTTCCTACGTTCTTACATGATGGATGGACCGGTGCACGTGCATGCACGTCCTCCTCCGGCACGGAACCATCCAGTTTCCCTTTACGTGCCCATACGCTTGCGTCGTGTTTCCATACTGCGACACGATACAAAATGGCGATCAAATTACGGGGGACACATTCCCACAATGACATGTGTGTTTCTAAACTAAATCAGAAAGTCGATGGAAAAAAACTAAATGAGAAAATACTTGCCTAGTTGACGCCTCCTAGACCCCCCTCACTTCAGATCTCCACCCTTCCCCGCGGGCAAGGCCGGCGGTTCTCTTTCGGCACGCCTATTGCTCTCGTGACGGGAGGTGCGGGAACCCCGTTTTGTGTGTTAGGTTTTAGTTTTTGCTGACGTTGTTTCGTGCGCCGGCTTCAAACCTGAAAGCACAAGTGCTTCCTAAATAATTTTGATAATTAATGTTAACATATTTTTTGTTGAATTAATATTTTTATCTAGTATATTTCAGAATGTTTAACAAAGACGTGACATGGACAAGAGGATGTGACCCCTTCAAGATGCTAAGGACAAAGATTGGCAAAAGCTCAAGACTATTCATTTCTATTTTAGTGATTAAAGATCACATTAAGTCTATAGGAAAAACCAATACTATTAAAAGGGGATGAGGTGTTGCTTAATGACTTGCTTGCTCAAAGTGCTTAGTGATATGCTCCAAAGCCCTCAACCACTTTCCCATTTTTACATATGTCCCAAATCTAAAGTTAAACTCGGCCCCACCGATTTGATCTAGCCGGCGCCACCAAGTTCATTTGACATAGTCATAGCCAGAAACCCTAATCAGTTCGGTCTCACCGATGGGATCTCGGTGTCACCGAGATGGGCTTGCAAACTCTCTGTTACCTGATGTAATAATTTCAGTCTCACGAGATATGCAAATCGGTCCCACCGAGTTTGCTTGACCAACTCTTTGTTTTCCTTATTACCAAAATCGGTCTCATCGAGTTTGTGTAATCGGTCAAAACCGAGTTAAGGTTTTACCCTAACCCTAACACATCGGTCCCAATGAGTTGATCATATCGGTCCCACCGAAAATCCTAACGTTCACATTTTGAACCATATCGGTCTACCGAGTTTCTCGATTCGGTCCCACCGAGTTTGGTGAATTGTGTGTAACGGCTAGATTTTGTGTGGAGGCTATATATACCCCTCGACCCATCCCTCATTCGCGAGGAGAGCAATCAGAACATGCCCACTTCCACCATTCATTTTCTAAGAAAGAACCACCTACTCATGTGTTGAGACCAAGATATTCCATTCCAACCACAAGAATCTTGATCTCTAGCCTTCCCCAAGTTGCTTTCCACTCGAATCATCTTTCCACCAAATCTAAATCTGTGAGAGAGAGTTGAGTGTTGGAGAGACTATCATTTGAAGCACAAGAGCAAGGAGTTTATCATTAACACAACATCTATTACCTTTTGGAGAGTGGTGTCTCCTAGATTGATTATGTGTCACTTGAGAGTCTCCGTCAAGATTGTGGAGTTGAACCAAGGAGTTTGTAAGGGCAAGGAGATCGCCTACTTCGTGAAGATCTACACAAGTGAGGCAAGTCCTTCGTGGGCGATGACCATGGTGGGATAGACAAGGTTGCTTCTTCGTGGACCCTTCGTGGGTGGAGCCTTCCGTGGACTCGCGCAACCGTTACCCTTCGTGGGTTGAAGTCTCCATCAACGTGAATGTACGATAGCACCACCTATCGGAACCATGCCAAAAATCTTCGTGTCTCCAATTGCGTTTGCACACTCCAATCCCATCCTTTTACTTTCTTGCAAGTTGCATGCTTTACTTTCCGTTGCTCATATAGTCTTGCCATGCTTACTTGAAATGTATTGTGAATGTTTAAACTTGTGCTAAAACTTCACCTTAACTTAAAAGAAATTAAAAACTGCTACTTTTCTCTGTTGATGGTCTAATCACCCCCCCTCTAGACACCTGTTCTCGATCCTACAAAACCCATCTCGATGACGTGGTCGATGGCCTTGGGGAGCCAGTGAGTCGACATTGTCGTCGAACATGTGCTCCGACGTTGTGTGGTGTCGATTTGGTTGTTGACTTGTTGCCGGCGGTCTCATCTTGTGTGCAAGTTGATACCGTCCATGGACAACTGCCGGTCAGGTTGTCGCTTCCTTCGATGTCGCTAGTGTGACCAATGGCACAGTAGGGACATAGCCCCCGCCTATTCGCGTTGTTCCCTCAGACCACGTCATACCCGACGGGTGGCTATTGCAGCGACATTAATGAGTTTCACTCTACAAGTTTGTTAGTATGGATATCCACTTAGAAAGAGAAGCGATACGGTTGCTCCTGGTCCTGGTTACCGACTTGTGTGTGACGATGAGCATCCCACTGACATCACCATGGATCATCTCCAAGTACAAGTGGACTGATGACAAGCGCACGTTCAAGAGATGTACAAACTGAGGTGACTTTCTTTTCTCTTTGAGCTCCCTATTCATTCATATGAGAACCCGAGATCTTGTGCATAATTAGGTGTGAAGGTAACTGATGGTCTGCAAGACACACATGTATTGTAGCACCTTCGTGTAAGTATCCAGTAGTAGTTGACTAGTCATCCCAACGAAGAGCGGATGAGAGTATTTAGAGCGGCGTTTTGGTCACACACAAGTTGTCATAGGTCTTGTGTGAAATAATTGTTTGAGAATCTGTAGACGGTTTTAGTGTTCCTTCAAACAATATACTAGAGTGGTAAAAAGGAGTGTAGTTGTCGCAACGAGAGTTGTAACAACTTAGAAGTAAAGAACATGAATTAAAAGATTGAAAATAAAAGTGGTTTCTTGTAGTAGAGAGAGTAGGCACAGACAGACTTCAGATCATGGTGTACATCAATTGTGCTAGTAGAACGATAATATCAGTTACCTTGTATAGAGATTCTAGTATATTGATTGTTTTGTTAGTAGGCGGACCACCATTGGGTCGTAGAACTCCTCCATGCAGGACTCCATTCTCCTCTATAGTCCCGCTTCGATATCCTCACAGCGTGATCGTCTTCACAATTAAGGTTGTTAGATCGGAGCCATGTATTAAGTTACGTGGATCACCTTTATCTCATATTGACTTCGTTCCTCGTAATGATTAAACAAGTCTCAATCTCGGAATGAGTATGAACAGGGTTATACACCCTGATCTTACAACCAGGAATTGCTCTCCCTATGGTGATGATGCGATGAATGAAATGGAAACGGAAAACAAGAAGAAAACACTATTAAAGATAAGCCTATTAGTGGTGCGGGGTAAACGGCTAGCAGTAGCGCAAGGGGGCCGCTACTACTAGCTCACTGCACTGCAACTAACTTTCTATTAGCAGTAGTGCGGGGATACCACCCTGAACTATTACTACTTCTGCTAGAAGTATCATGGGCCCACCATGTGCTACTGCTAATTAACTGTAGCGCGGGTATGTGCCAAGGGCTACTGCTAAATCTGTGTAGCAGTACCACTGCCCCCGCGTACCTGCTACCCTCTTACCCCGCGCCACTGCTACTTTTTTGGTATTTTTTTTCTTCTACGTGTTTACACAGTATTTATACAGATTTTATACAATAACAACATACACATACATTGAAACTATCGAAGGAAATATGCCCTAGAGGCAATAATAAATTTGTTATTTATATTTCCATATATCATGATAAAAGTTTATTATTCATGCTAGAATTGTATTAACCAGAAACTTAGTACATGTGTGAATACATAGACAAAACAGAGTGTCCCTAGTATGCCTCTACTTGACTAGCTCGTTAATCAAAGATAGTTAAGTTTTCTGACCATAGACATGTGTTGTCATTTGATGAACGGGATCACATCATTAGAGAATAATGTGATGGACAAGACCCATCCGTTAGCTTAGCATAAATGATCGTTTAGTTTTATTGCTACTGCTTTCATCATGACTTATAGATGTTCCTCTGACTATGAGATTATACAACTCCCGAATATTGGAGGAACACCTTATGTGCTATTGCTATGTCTTGAGCTTGCGTTGATTTTCCCCGAAGAGGAAGGGACGATGCAGCAGAGTAGCATAAGTATTTCCCTCATTTTTTGAGAACCAAGGTATCAATCCAGTAGGAGGCCACACTCAAGTCCCTCGTACCTGCACAAAACGATAGCTACTCACAACCAACGCGATTAGGGGTTGTAAATCCCTTCACGGTCACTTACGAGAGTGAGATCTGATAGATATAATATTTTTGGTATTTTTGGTATAAAGATGCAAAGTAAAAAGTAAAGGCAAAGTAAAAAAGCAAAGCAAGATTAAAGTGATGGAGATTGATATGATGAGAATAGACCCGGGGGCCATAGGTTTCACTAGTGGCTTCTCTCAAGAGCATAAGTATTCTACGGTGGGTGAACAAATTATTGTTGATCAATTGACAGAATTGAGCATAGTTATGAGAATATCTAGGCATGATCATGTATATAGGCATCACGTCCGTGACAAGTAGATCGAAACGATTCTACATCTACTACTATTACTCCACTCATCGACCGCTATCCAGCATGCATCTAGAGTATTAAGTTAAAAACAGAGTAACGCCTTAAGCAAGATGACATGATGTAGAGAGATAAATTCATGCAATATGAAATAAACCCCATCTTGTTATCCTCGATGGCAACGATACAATACGTGCCTTGCTGCCCCTTCTGTCACTGGGTAAGGACACCGCAAGATCGAACCCAAAGCTAAGCACTTCTCCCATGGCAAGAACTACCAATCTAGTTGGCCAAACCAAACGGATAATTCGAAGAGACTTGCAAAGATAACCAATCATACATAAAAGAATTAAGAGAAGATTCAAATATTATTCATAGATAGACTTGATCATAAACCCACAATTCATCGGTCTCAACAAACACACCGCAAAAAGAAGATTAGATCGAATAGATCTCCACAAGAGAGGGGGATAACTTTGTATTGAGATCCAAAAAGAGAGAAGAAGCCATCTAGATACTAACTATGGACCCGAAGGTCTGAGGTAAACTACTCACACTTCATCGGAGAGGCTATGATGATGTAGAAGCCCTCCGTGATGACGGCCCTCTTCCGGCGGAGCTCCGGAACAGGCCCCAAGATGGGATCTCATGGATACAGAAAGTTGCGGCGGTGGAATTTGGTTTTTGGCTTCTATTCTGATCGTTTGGGGGTACGTGTGTATATATAGGAGGAAGGAGTACGCCGGAGGAGCACCGAGGGGCCCACGAGGCAGGGGGCGCGCCCTAGGGGGGGGGGCGCCCCCCACCATCGTGACCACCTCTTTTGTTCCTTGGAGAAGGGTCCAAGTCTCCTGGATCACGTTCGTTGAGAAAATCACATTCCTGAAGGTTTTATTCCGTTTGGACTCCGTTTGATATTCCGTTTCTTCGAAACACTGAAATAGGCAAAAAACAACAATTCTAGGCTGGGCCTCCGGTTAATAGGTTAGTCCCAAAAATAATATAAAAGTGGAAAATAAAGCCCAATATAGTCCAAAACAGTAGATAATATAGCATGGAGCAATCAAAAATTATAGATACGTTGGAGACGTATCAGGCATCCCCAAGCTTAATTCCTGCTCGTCCTCGAGTAGGTAAATGATAAAAAGAGAATTTTTGACGCGGAGTGCTACTTGGCATAATTTCAATGCAAATCTTCTTAATTGTGATATGAATATTCAGATTCGAAAGATTCAAGACAAAAGTTCATATTGACATAAAAATAATAATACTTCAAGCATACTAACAAAGCAATTATGTCTTCTCAAAATAACATGGCCAAAGAAAGTTATCCCTACAAAATCATATAGTCTGGCTATGCTCCATATTCACCACACAAAGTATTTAAATCATGCACAACCCCGATGACAAGCCAAGCAATTGTTTCATACTCTAACTTTTTCAAAACTTTTTCAATCTTCATGCAATACATGAGCATGAGCCATGGATATAACACTATAGGTGGAATAGAATGATGGTTGTGGAGAAGACAAAAAGGAGGGGAAGATAGTCTCACATCAACTAGGCGTATCAACGGGCTATGAAGATGCCCATCAATAGATATCAATGTGAGTGAGTAGGGATTGCCATGCAACGGATGCACTAGAGCTATAAGTATATGAAAGCTCAAAAAGAAACTAAGTGGGTGTGCATCCAACTTGCTTGCTCATGAAGACCTAGGGCAATTTGAGGAAGCCCATCATTGGAATATACAAGCCAAGTTCTATAATGTAAAATTCCCACTAGTATATGAAAGTGATAACATGAGAGACTCTCTACTATGAAGATCATGGTGCTACTTTGAAGCACAAGTGTGGTAAGAGGATAGTAACATCGTCCCTTCTCTCTTTTTCTCTCATTTTTTATATATATTTTTTATTTGGGCCTTTCCTCTTTTTTCTAATGGCCTCTTTTTATTTGGGCTTCTTTGGCCTCTTTTATTTATTTTTCGTCCGGAGTCTCATCCCGACTTATGGGGGAATCATAGTCTCCATCATTCTTTCCTCACTTGGGACAATGCTCTAATAATGATGATCATCACACTTTTATTTTTCTTATAACTCAACAATTACAACTTGATACTTAGAACAAAATATGACTCTATATGAATGCATCCGGCGGTGTACCGGGATATGCAATATGACAATGATGAATGTGTCATGATGAACTAGATGGTGGAAAGTTGCATGGCAATATATCTCGGAATGGCTATGGAAATGCCATAATAGGTAGGTATGGTGGCTGTTTTGAGGAAGGTATATGGTAGGTGTACGATACCGGCAAAAGGTGCGCGGTATTAGAGAGGCTAGCAAAGGTGGAAGGGTGAGAGTGCATATAATCCATGGACTCAACATTAGTCATAAAGAACTCATATACTTATTGCAAAAATCTAGAAGTTATCAAAGCAAAGTATTACGCACATGCTCCTAGGGGGGTAGATTGGTAGGAAAAGACCATCACTCGTCCCCGACCGCCACTCATAAGGAAGACAATCAATAAATAAATCATGCTCCGACTTCATCACATAACGGTTCACCATACGTGCATGCTACGGGAATCACAAACTTTATACAAGTATTCTTTAAATTCACAACTACTCAACTAGCATGACTTTAATATTATCACCTCTATATCTCAAAACAATTATCATGCTTCAATCTTTTCTTAGTATTCAACACACTCAAAAGAAAGTTTCACAAATCTTGAATACCAAGCATATTATTATTAAGCAAATTACCATGCTATTAAGAGACTCTCAAAATAATTTAAGTGAAGCATGAGAGATCAATAGTTTCTTTAAAACAAATCCACCACCGTGCTCTAAAAGATCTAAGTGAAGCACATAGAGAAAAATTATAACGCTCAAAAGATATAAGTGAAGCACATAGAGCAAAACTACTTAGCTCAAAAGATATAAGTGAAGCACATAGAGTATTCTATCAAATTTTAATTCATGTATGGCTCTCTCAAAAGGTGTGTAAAGCAAGGATGATTGTCGCATACTAAGACACAAAGACACAAATAATACAAGACGCTCCAAGCAAAACACATATCATGTTGGTGAATAAAAATATAGCTCCAAGTAAATTACCGATGGAAGTGGACGAAAGAGGGGATGCCTTCCGGGGCATCCCCAAGCTTTGACTTCTTGGTGTCCTTGGATTATATTGGGGGTGCCATGGGCATCCCCAAGCTTAGGCTCTTTCCACTCCTTGTTCCATGATCCATCAAAAGAATTCACCCAAAACTTGAAAACTTCACAACACAAAACTCAAAATAGAAAACTCGTGAGCTCCGTTAGCGAAAAAAAAACAAAAGACCACTTCAAGGTACTGTAATGAACTCATTCTTAATTTATATTGGTGTTAAAACTACTGTATTCCAACTTCTCTATGGATTATAAACTATTTTACTAGCCATAGATTCATCAAAATAAGCAAACAACACACGAAAAACAGAATCTGTCAAAAACAGAACAGTCTGTAGTAATCTGTAGCTAGCGCAAGATCTGGAACCCCAAAATTCTAAAATAAATTGCTGGACGTGAGGAATTTATCTATTAATCATCCCCAAAAACAATTAACTAAATATCACTCTTCAAATAAAAATGACAGCAGTTCTCATGAGCGCTAAAGTTTCTATTTTTTACAGCAAGTTCAACAAGACTTACCCCAAGTCTTCCCAATGGTTCTACTTGGCACAACCACTAATTAAACACAAAAAACACAACCAAAACAGAGGCTAAATAATTTATTTATTACTAAGCAGGATCAAAAATCAAGGAATAAAAATAAAATTGGGTTGCCTCCCAACAAGCGCTATCGTTTAACGCCCCTAGCTAGGCATAAAAGCGAGGATAGATCTAGGTATTGCCATCTTTGGTAGGCAATCCATAAGTGGCTCTCATGATAGTTTCATATGGTAATTTTATTTTATTTCTTGGAAAGTGTTCCATGCCATTTTTTAATGGAAATTGAAATCTAATATTCTCTTCCTTCATATCAATAATCGCACCAACCGTTCTAAGGAAAGGTCTACCAAGAATTATAGGGCAAGCAGGATTGCAATCTATATCAAGACCAATGAAATCTACGGGCACATAATTCCTATTTTCAACAATAAGAACATCATTAATCCTTCCCATAGGTTTCTTAATAGTGGAATCCGCAAGATGCAAGTTTAGAGAGCAATCATCAAAATTACGGAAATCTAGCAAATCACACAAAGTCTTGGGAATAGTAGAGACACTAGCATCCAAATCACACAAAGCATAAAACTCATGATCTTTAATTTTAATTTTAATAGTTGGTTCCCACTCATCATAGAGTTTTCTAGGGATAGAAACTTTCAACTCAAGTTTTTCTTCATAAGATTGCATCAATGCATCAACAATATGTTCGGTGAAGGCTTTATTTTGACTATAAGCATGTGGAGAATTTAGCACGGATTGCAACAAGGAAATACAATCAATTAAAGAGCAACTTTCATAATTAAATTCCTTGAAATCCAATATAGTGGGTTTGGCAACATCTAGATTTTTATTTCTTTCAATCCCACTTTCATTAATTTCATCATTAAGATCTAAATACTCCGAATTTTTAGAACGCCTTCTAGGTAAAGGAAGATCATATTCAGTTTCATCAAGATTAATATTGCAAAACAAAGATTTAATAGGTGACACATTGTAAGTGCATCTAGTGCCACCCCTAGTTGGTTTTGGAGTATTGACGACAAACCTGGTTGAGGGACTAATGTGTTTGTGAGAATTGCAGGATAACACAGGTAGAAGTCCCTCATTGATTTGGTTTTCCTACCAGAGATGACCCCTAAAAATGAATGAAGACATTGAAGTCAAAGGTGGTATGTGAAGACATTCACATTGAAGACTATGACAAGAGAAGACATCGCATGAAGACTATGGAGCGCGAAGACTTAGTTTTTTCGTCGTTCTTTTTCTTCTTTGTTGAGTCATAGGAACCACCGTACTATTAAGTGGGGTCCAAGTGAACCAGTCAGAATGACTGAAGTGATGCTTAACCAAAATCCCATGTCTTCGAGTGAAGACTATGAGAGCAAATCTTGTCCAGAGTTGGATAAGTCAGCTTTGCTCGTAGCCCAAGTAAAGTTTCCGTGTGTGTTTGAAATCTGACCGTTGGAACACGTGTCAGTTCCTTAGTGACCGAGGGTCATTTCGGACAAATCAGGTCGGGTTGCCTAGTGGCTATAAATATCCCACCCCCTACAACCATAAACAGTTGGCTGCTCAGAGTTAGTGCATGGCTTTTGTCGTTTGAGAGCAACCCACCTCGAAGCCTTTGAGAGAGAATTCCTTGCGAGGATAAAGCCCTAAACACCCAGAGCCAAAGTGTGTTAGGCATCACTTAAGTATTCCTGTCTGTGTGATCTGAAGACTTATTACACTTGAGGACTGTGAATCCTCCAGCCGGTTAGGCATCGCGTTCTGAGCATCCAAGAGTCATTGTGGATCGCCGGTGAATGAAGTCTGTGAAGGTTTGGAAGTCTACCTTGAAGACTTACCAAAGTGATTGGGCGAGGACTGGGTGTCCTTAGCTCAAGGGGAATAAGGTGAAGACGAGGTCTTCTGAGTTGAATCTCAGCCTCCCTAACCAGACGTACAATTGTCACAGCAACTGGAACTGGTCCAACAAATCATTGTCTTCAACGAGTCACTGGTTTCACCCTTCCCTTCCCTTTGCTTACTGTTGGTCCTTCTGAAGTCATTGTATGATTGCTTTATCTTTTGTCTTCACTGAGTGACTGCTTGTTCTGATTGGCTTCACAATATCTTCCTACCTGATCTTTACTGCCTAGCTGCTATTAGTCATTGTGCTTTCACTCCATTGAATACTTGACTATGGTTTGCCTAGTGTAGTCTACCTTCCGCTGCATTGTAATAGGTTTATTTCTATCGTTTGTCTTCGAAACTTCCATGTTTTGAAGACTTTCCTAAAAATCGCCTATTCACCCCCCTCTAGTCGATCACTAGCACTTTCAATTGGTATCAAAGCAAGGTACTCCCTTGTTCTGTGTGATTCGGTTTAACCACCTGGAGTTTTAGCTATGTCGACTGCAGGGATAATTAAAGTCTCCGCTGCGTGCCCCGTCTTTGATGGAACTGAATATCCCTACTGGAAGAATAAGATGCGCATGCATCTTGAAGCCATTGATGTCGACCTATGGTATGTCGTCAAGAATGGCGTTCCCAAGGCTGGTGAAGGTGTCACCGCTGCTGATGTCAAGAATTTCGTTCAAATGGACTCCACTGCCAAGAACATCATCTGTGGTCATCTGACCAAAGGACAGTATGGCCGCGTGAGTGCTTTGGAAACATCTAAGCTAGTCTGGGACTGGCTCTCCAAGGTCAACGAAGGCGTCTCAACTCAGAGAGATCAGAGAATTAGTGTCCTTCACAACCTCTTCAACCGCTTCAAGAGAAATGACAATGAGAATGTCCAGCTCACGTTTGATCGACTCACTGACATCACAAATGAGCTTCAAGCCCTCGGCGCCACTGAGATCACCAAGCTTGAAGTCGTCAAGACACTCCTGAGATCACTTGACAACTCGTTTGACACCCTAGCCCTGATGATTCAAGAACGTCCTGACTTCAAGACACTCGATCTATCTGACATACTTGAGAGGCTCAACACACACGAGTTTCAGCTTTCTGAGAAAAGAGACATCTACGGTCCCAACTATGGGCGAACTCGTGCCTTGAAGGCAAAAGCTGTCTCCTCATCTGAAGAAGAATCTGACAGCAGTTCTGATGATCCTGAAGATATTGGAAAGGAGCTTGCTATGCTTGTGAAGAAGTTCCAAAAATTCACCAAGAAGAAAGGCTTTAGAAAGTCTTCACGATCAAGCTCAAGGAATGATGAAGCTTCTACTCATGACTACAAGAAGAGAACATGCCACAAGTGCAAGAAACCTGACCACTACATCTCTGAGTGTCCGCAGTGGGACAATGAGAAGAACAACAAGAAGAAGAGCAAGGAGTACGACTCTGACGACAAGAAGATGAAGAAATACTCAAAGTCTTCTTCCAAGCCTTCCTCAAAGTCTTCATCACACAAGAAGAGCTCATCTGGCAAGGCACGTGCGTTTGTTGGCAAGGAAATGGATTCAGAGGAGGAGTCCGCTTCTGAGGAGGCAGAGGTGGAGTCCGAGGAGGAGTCCGATTCTGGCGTTGCGAGTCTGGCTACAGCATACGTTGCCAAGTCCATCTTCAACACTGAAGACAATGACTTCATCACCGACACCGATGCAAATGACAAGGACTAATCCACTCCTACCTACTACGCACGCAGTGCCAAGGGAAAGGTCTCCAGCCGAACACCAAAATCGTCTGAAGCTATTGCTGGGGACCTTAAACATCTTGTAGGGCGCAAGATCAAATGCCCAAATGGTCTTATTATGTATTTTGTTCCTGATTCTCTTGCTACTTGCCCTATCAGTCCTAACCTCGATCTAAGCTTTCATAATCCACTTGCCCGTCAAATGTTTTTGCTTCACAATTCTCTTCATGAAGCCTACCCCCCTAACTGCACTGTAGGGTACGACACCAGCTGCTTCAGAATGGATTATTGATAGTGGGTGTACTAATCACATGACTAGCAAGCGAAGCCTTCTTATGGACTCAACCTTACGTCCATCTGACAAAAGTCACATCACATTTGCTGACACTGGTAAATAAGGTATTGGGTCTAGGTAGAGTTGCAATCTCAAAGGATCAACACATGAATAAAGTCATGCTTGTTGAATCCCTTGGTTTCAACTTAATGTCTGTCTCAATGCTTTGCGATTTAAACATGATTGTGATGTTTGGAAAATATCGTTGCCTTGTTCTAATGGAATCTGACAAGTCTCTAGTGTTTGAAGGGTATCAGAAAGATGATTGGTACGTGGTAGATTTCTCAGCAGGGCCACAGCTTGCCGTATGTCTTCTAGCAAAAGCTTCAGAATGCTGGCTCTGGCATCGGAGGCTAGGGCATGCTGGCATGAGGAACTTGCACACTCTTGCAAGAAAGAAGCATGTCATAGGCATCGAGGGCGTCAAGTTCAAGAAGGATCATTTATGCGGTGCCTGTGAAGCAGGAAAGATGACGAGGGCCAAGCATCCCTCGAAGACAATCTTGACAACGACTCAACCCTTCGAACTGCTCCACATGGACCTTTTCGGTCCCACTCATTACTCAACTCTTATTACTACTGCTTGTCTCTATGGCTTTGTCATTGTTGATGATCATTCAAGATATACTTGGGTGCATATAATCCTATACAATACTGAAGTGCAGGATGTCTTCAGACGCTTCGCCAATCGAGCAATGAACAACTATGGCGTCAAGATAAAGCACATCAGAAGTGACAATGGCACTGAATTTAAGAACACTGGCCTAGATACGTATCTTGATACTTTGGGCATCACACATGAATTCTCAGCTCCGTACACGCCACAACAGAATGGCGTCGTCGAATGCAAGAACAGAACACTTATTGAGATGGCCCGGACAATGCTTGATGAATACAAGACTCCAAGAAAATTCTGGCCTGAAGCCATTGATACTGCATGCCATATCATCAACCATGTTTATCTTCACAAGCTTCTGAAAAAGACATCCTATGAGCTCCTTACTGGCAAGAAGCCAAATGTCAGTTACTTCATAGTATTTGGTGCCAGGTGCTGGATCAAGGATCCACATCACACTTCAAAATTTGCACCAAAAGCACATGAAGGTTTTATGCTTGGATATGGAAAGGATTCGCACTCCTACAGAGTCTTCAACCTCTTTCACTATAAAGTGGTTGAAACTGTGGATGTGTGGTTCGATGAGACTAACGGCTCACAAAGAGAGCACCTGCCAAATGTGCTAGATGAAGTTCCATCCAGTGAATCAATCAAACTTATGGGAACTGGAGAAATCATACCATCTGAAGCTCAGCCTGAAGAGGAACTTATCATCTCCGCACCTGATCAACCTGAAGACAATGCTCAGCCTGAAGACAATCCTTCTAACGATGACAATGATCAGCAAAGCAAAATCTTCGTCCTGTACATCCTCGTGTTGCAAATGAAGTACAGATTGAGAGAATAATTGATAGCATCAATGCACCAGGTCCACTCACTCATTCAAGGGCAACACAACTAGCAAATTTCTGTGGGCACTTCGCATTTGTCTCAATATCTGAACCCAAGAAAGTTGATGAAGCCTTCATGGAACCTGAATGGATTCAAGCTATGCAAGAAGAGCTTCAATAGTTTGAGCTGAATAATGTATGGGAGCTGGTTAAGCGTCCTGATCCTCGCAAGCACAATATAATAGGCACTAAACAGATATATCGCAACAAGCAAGATGAGCATGCTCAAGTTGTCAGAAACAAAGCTCGTCTCGTTGCTCAAGGATACACTCAAGTTGAAGGGATTGACTTCGATGAAACATTTGCTCCTATGGCTAGGCTTGAAGCCATACGCATACTGCTGGCCTATGCAAATCATCATAACATTCTTCTGTATCAAATGGATGTGAAGAGCGCTTTTCTCAATGGCAAGATTGAAGAAGAAGTGTATGTTGCACAACCGCCTGGCTTTGAAGATCCAAAACATCCTGACATGGTGTACAAGCTCAGCAAGGCACTGTATGGCCTCAAACAAGCCCCTCGGGCTTGGTATGACACACTCAAAGACTTCCTGAAGAGCAAAGGCTTCAAATCTGGTTCCCTTGACCCCACTCTCTTCACGAAGACATATGATGGTGAACTGTTTGTGTGCCAAATATATGTGGATGACATTATCTTGCACCAATCAGAAATACACTGATGAGTCTGGATATATGATGCAAGAGCAATATTAGATGTCCATGATGGGTGAGCTGAAGTTCTTCCTTGGTCTTCAAATACATCAGCAACGCAACAACATCTTTATATCTCAAGAGAAATACCTCAAAGATTGCCTGAAGAAATTTAAATGCAAGATTGCAAAGGCTACACGACGACAATGCCAGCCAAACATCATCTGGGTTCCACGATAATGGTAAAGAGTTCGATCAAAAGGTATACCGCTACATGATTGGTTCCTTGCTTTATTTATGTTTATCTAGGCCAGATATCATGCTTAGTGTTTGCATGTGTGCCCGGTTCCAAGCGGCACCAAAGGAATCGCATCACTTAGCTGTGAAGCGAATTCTCAGATATTTGGCTCACACCCCAACACTAGGATTATGGTATCCAAAGGGCTCAGAGTTTGATCTAGTTGGATTCTCGGATGCTGATTATGCTGGTGACAAGGTGGATCGCAAGTCTACATCAGGCACATGTCATTTTCTGGGACGATCACTTGCATGTTGGTCTTCAAAGAAGCAGAACTGTGTATCTCTCTCCACTGCTGAATCTGAATACATTGCTGCTGGATCTTGCTGCGCTCAGCTTCTATGGATGAAGCAAACACTCAAAGACTATGGCATTCACCTGAAGCAAGTGCCACTCTACTGTGACAATGAAAGCGCCATCAAGATTGCCAACAACCCAGTTCAGCACTCGAAGACAAAGCACATTGAAATTCGTCATCACTATCTCAGAGATCATGTTGTGAAGGAAGATATTGATATCAGACACGTCAACACCGAAGAGCAATTGGCAGATATCTTCACCAAGCCCTTGGATGAGAAGAGGTTTTTCAAGTTACGGTGTGAGCTAAATATCTTGGAATCCTCAAATGTCCTGTGATCAGGCACACATCCTAACACTTATGCATGTTGATGACTTAGATGTGCAACACACGAAGTAAAGTATATCTTCAATCAATGAAGACTTACATTCTGAGTGTGAATACATTAACGTGGAATTTGACTTCGGAGCGCCACGATAATTGTGCGCCGTGTCTGGGTCTAATACTTCCTATACGGTGGGTAACGCCACCACCAAATTCTTCTGTTTGAAGTGTTTTACCCATGGTGTTACATTTGCTATGTCTTCACATTTGGTTTGTCTTCAATTTCAACTTGTCTTCATGATTATCTTCACTATGTTGACTTGATTGTCTTCTGATATATACATACTAGTATTCTGTCCTCTACAGCATTCACTTATAGCTACGTCTTCCTTGTTGAATCTTTTGAACTAAGTGAATGTGATCGGACCCTAATCTCTCTATGCTTTCTATCTCAAACTCTATCTGTCCAAATCATATGCATTCTATTGAAACTCTCAAATGTTTTCTCTGCGTCCTTGTCAGCAGAAGATACAGAGACAAACATTAAGTCCGTTTTCAATGCTAATTCCTTCACCTGAAACCCAGAGAAGTGGGAACGACCACCTGACAATCCAGGCGTGCATGGGAACGTGGAACAACCTCCGATATGTTGCATGATAGCCACATGTCCTTCAGATGTGAATCGCCAGGGGCACCTGTGTAATAACACTGTGCCGTCCCTATCCCTATAAATACACGCCTCACCACAGTCATTATCCCTTATTCCACTCTCGCACAAACCCTAGCGCCACCGCTAGCCCTCGACGACACCGGCGACGAAGCGCTTAGCTGCCGCGACCTCACCGACGCCGTCTTCATGCCGGCCGCGGACATCATCTTCTCCGCCGTCGCCGTAGGTGTCCTTCGTCGCCAAGTTAGGGCACGGATGATCGAACTGCTCGGCCTCCTCTCCCACTCCGTCTAGCAGTTCTTCGTGTGGTAAATAAAACTTCCTTTTTACGGCCCCTTTGATCCTATAGATTCATCACTTTCTACCACAAGTAGTTTCTGTTCACACAAGTTGGATCTATTTCATACTGCATCTCATAATATGCCTAGTATGTTCACTTATGCTTCACAAAGTAGTTAGATTCCTCAATTGTACTTATTCGTGGATTCGTACAAATCTGGAACCAACTCTCTATCTATGAGTGAATGTCTTTGCACTATGAGGTCAATGTCTTCTAAACTGATTTATCTTCAAAATCTTTTGAGAATGCATATGACCTCTTCCCCTTCCCTCGCACCTTAATGCTGTCACAGGTACATGTCTGTGGGAGAATCCCTTGGTTCTCATAGTCTGCATTCGTTTGCAGAATTCTTACAGCATCACATTAACTCTCCCGAAGCCAGTTCCTATTTGACTAGAAAGCGGAAGCCTTTGAAGCCTTTAAACATGTTGAAGCCCTTCATTTTAAGCTTCATGGCACCAGAGAAACCTACAAGAAAGGGTGGCAGACAGCGTCGTGGCAACACCTCAAGAGATTTGCCTCCTGACCTCTATGAGCTGTACAAGATAGATCCAGAGGAGTACTACAATCAGCGAATAACTCAAATCCAATGGATTCGAAGATATTGGGCAGAACAGTGGTTCAAGTAAAGGTTCGTGACCCAGGAGTATGCTGAGAAGAATGCCATCAAACGACCATGGGGAGACATTCTATACAGAAATCTTCAACCCAAGTCCAGAGCTGAAGCCATTGAACAAGGCTTCTATCCTTGCATGGTCCGTGGACCGCAGCCTGCGGATGCGACCCATCTTCATTACTGTGGTGCCGCGATGATAATCTGTTCAAGCGCAACCTTCAGTTTGCCAGGAACTCGGCCGAAGAGAACAAGATGTCACGAGGCTTAGACTTCAATCCAGGCCCCTCTGCTCCTCGTGCTGATGGCACAAGCGAAGCTGAACCCAATCTTGTTGGGCCCTTTTACAACCTGGAAGGTCTCATCACTCATATTATGGTTCAAGGGACAGCCGTGGATGAGCCTGCAGATGACGCTGAATCTGATGAAGCGCCTGCACCGAAGCCAAAGAAACTGAAGAAGCATAAAGCTTCAAAGCCTGCTCCTGCACCAAAGGTCTTACAGGCGAAGCCTCTGGCCGCTACACCTCCTGAACACAGTGTGCAGTCTGAAGATTTGTCACGCATCTCCAAGCCCTCGAGAGTGAAGATGCCCTTGCAACCCACCAGCCAAGAACTGACTGCTGCTGCTATTCTGCGCAATGACGCCATTGATCTGTCCAGCGATGAAGATCTTGCAGATGACGCTCTTGAGAAACTGATCAAGAGCAAAGAAGAAGCAGAAATCTTCAATGATTTTCCTCTCTTTGACGTAGCAATACTTCACAACTTCATTGATGAGTGGTTTGAAACCCCCAATCTCAGCTTTGATGATCTGCAACTTCCAATTGGCCTCAGCGTCGCTTTCACTAGCGCCATTGCTTCTGAGCTAGCTCTAGCTCAGCGCATCATTGAACTGAAGCAAAAGATTGACTATGAGAAAGCTCAGTTCAAGAAGCACATGGCCAAGCTCAGCGTGCAAGATGTGAAAAACTTCAAGATTATGCTGCATGAGCTCAAGGAAGCCTTTCTCAAGAAACGTGAAGAAGCTAAAGGGTCTCGTGAGCGCATGAAGAGTCTGGCTGACAAGTGCGTGCAAGCCTACAATGAAGCTAAGAAGCGCAAGGCTCTTGGGCGTCCTAGCATCAACCCCAGAATGGCGGCCAAGCCAAAGAAGAAGAAGCCAGCTGTGGCCGAACCCGAAGCAATAAGGCAGGAAGTACATCCCATTGTCTTCCCTGCCAGTATGACAGGTTCGAAGCCTAAGGTCCCCACAGTGGCTTCAGAACTAAAGAAGACAAGGGCTGCCGAGGCTGAAGCCAGAAAGAGGAAACATCTTGAAGCTTCTGATGTCACTCCCTCCAAGAAGAAGCGCAAAACCAAGAAAGATCGGGCTGCTCCCACAGAGCCCCTTATTGTTGATCCCATCTCGGTTGCTCGTCCTGCCTCTTCGCATCAAGAACGAAGGATGGTAATTCATGAGCCTGCTTCCATAGAGGCTCCTGAAGCTGAAGACATTCCAGTAGTTGACCCCACCGCTGCTAAAGACATTGGTCACCATGACAATGTTGAAGATGATGAAGTCCTTCCTCAGATCGAGCACCAATTGGTATCATCGCCTGTGCTCACGCACAACGAACTCATCAACATTGGTCATCCTCTGACGCCAACTGCTCAGGATGCGTCGTGGGCTGATCACCCACAGAGACAAGACACTCCAAGCTCTCCCCAACCGCAAGCTACCCCAACAGTGCAAGATGATGATGACTTTGTGGCCCAGCACACTCCATCTCCACAAGCGTCGCCCGCATTACGCAGGCTTCGCAAAGGACCAAGGCCTCAAGTAACTCCCACAATGCACGTGTCTGAATCCGAAGCCAAAATGGCTGAAGATGTTCCGGCTGCATCAGCCGATGAAGAAGAAGATGAAGAAGAAGCCCCAAGAGTTTCAAGAGTTGCTACACCCCTGTCTCACCAAGTTGTTGTTCTCGGGGAGAACGTGACCGACCCTCCAGCTTCTGAAGTGGAGGTTAACAACCCTGAAGTAGCCACCAACATCACTGCTGACGCCAATGACTGTCGGATTTCGAGTTCCGGCAGACCCTTGAGGTTCGAACACTGGGGTGCGCGCGGAGATTTCTCCTTCTACCTACCTGCACCCCTCCGCCTCGCTGAGATCTAAGCTATGGAAAGAACAACACAAGAGACACAGGGTTTATACTAGTTCGGGCCACCGTTGTGGTGTAACACCCTACTCCAGTGTGTGGTGTGGTGGATTGCCTCTAGGGCTGATGATGATGAGCAATACAAGGAAGAACAGCCTCGCGAGGGTCTGTTCTTGGCTGTGGGGATGAACTGCTAGGAGGAGTTCAGTCACCCTTCTCTCTCTCTCTCTCTCTTCTCGATTGTGGCCCTAGCTAGTTTCTGGGTTGGCCGATTCTGGATCCTCCCTACCCTGGGGGTGGCTAGTCCTATTTATAGGCAAAGGCCCTGGGCCTCTTCCCAAATATTGAGCGGGAAGGGCGCCAACAATTGGCCATTTTGAAGGGGAACATTGGGTACACTTATGCTGACTAAAGTTGGTCCTCGCCTGCCAAAGGCTCTGGTGGTGACACTGGCTTGGGCTCCACAATGACTTCCTCCCCGCCGTTGGACTGGTCTTGGTCTCGTTGCACCGAAACGGGTGCCTGTGCTTGATGCTCTCGCCTGCGCTTGCTCCCTTTGCACCAAAGAGGAAAGGAGGACACTACGCGGGCTGGCGCCCGCCTGGCGCCCTTGGTCGTCATGGCTTGCGTCACGGGCGCCTCGTGAGGTACCCGGCCTTGATCTCTCCGCCTCCTCGCGAGCCAGCCTGATGTGGCCGTGCCTGAGGAAGCTCCGTGTCATCCGCCCCGCGAGGCTTGGCCCCTCGCGAGGGTCTTGGGTCTGCGTCGGTGAAGACGGGCCGTGCTGGGCCCCCTTTGAGCCACGCCGCAGGCCGCAGGCAGGCAAGTCTGGGGACCCCCATTCCCAGAATGCCGACAGTAGCCCCCGGGCCCAAGGCGCGCCCGGACTTGGCCGTGCAAGGAGGTGAAAGGGCAAGGGCGAAGCGCTGCGGGCCCTAACAGCCTGCGGCCTTGGGCGCCGCATGGCGGTTGATTGGACGTGGGCATCTCCACTTCCCCATGGCGCCTCGGTAACTGCACGGATCGGACAAGTCCCTGCATGCAAAGCGGGTCATGATTACCTGCGATCGTGGAGGTCGGCGGTTGGCCTTCGCCGGCCATAAGTATGGAACGACACGCGCCCTTCCAGTCCATCCCTTCTTGCTTCTCCTTCTTCCCGGTCCTTGCTCCGTCTTGCTGCGATGGCTCCGATCTGCCGGTTCTCGTCGGCAGAGAAGGGAAAGGCTCCCCGAGAGGAACCAGACCCGCTCCCGCCGAAGAAACGGCTCGCCCTCCGCGGCCCGGACGAGGGGGCCCATCAGGTGGTGTCGAGGCCCTGGTGTGAGCGGGCACCGCCGGGGTTCCCGCTTCCCTTGTATGCCCACATCGAGGGCCCTGAAGGAGTTGATGCCGATAGCCATGGGCGGCGCCACCGTCGGCGCCGACGGGTCACGAAGGTGTGGGTCGTCCCCCCTGGGGTCCACACCGAGGGCTCCTCCCGAGAGTTCGTGCTCCCCGCCGCCATGCCTCCTCAGTCTTGGATTCGCCTTCCTCCCTTCTTCGCCTTCATCCTCCCGCAGGGAGAACTCCTGGAGCTTTGGCTGCAGCACGCCGGCTGCAGCACTCTCGTGACCGAGGCAGAGGTCGCGGTCGTTGCTCCGGGCGAGGTCTTCATGACTTGAGGCTGGAGCGAGATCGCCCGGGTTTGCAGGACAAGAGGCGCCTTCGTGATCCACTTGGAGTATGACGGTTCTTCGGTGATGTTCTTCAAGGTCTTCGATGCGAACGGGCGCCGGCTGGAGTGCTGCCCCGGGAGAGGTGGTCGGGACCCTGCTACGGCGAGGACTGGGCCCGCCGACCGCTCCCTTGGCGGCTCCTCAGGCGGCGGAGGCGTCGGAAGTTCCAGCAACTCCGACGAGCTCTTCGCGACTCCGGAGACGAGCGATGACAACTACGAGCCCCCGAGCCGGCGCCGCTCCTGGAGCAGGGCGGGCTTGTCAGGCCGTCGCCGACTGTGATCTGGATGGGGTTGGCGCCGGTGCTTGACGGCCCACTGTTGATGATGGCGTCTTTTGCAGGGGCGCGTGTAGTTAGCGTCCCTTTAGGATATGTTCCCTGCGAGGAATCAAAGACACGTCCCGTGGGGGCTTGTAAGGTGCCTGTGATCCTGTTTTGTTAATATAACCCTTGTCGTAGAATTGTGCGAGTTGCTCATTCTGTCTTAGCTCAGTTCTCCCTTTCGAACCTCACGAGGGCTTGGTGCTCTGCATCGACAGGTCCCAGTCCCAAGGCGGCTTCAGCCGTTGCTGGTATGCCAGGTCGCGATGCCGTGGTCAAGGCCAGGAGGTGAGCGACCCGGGGTCCGGTAAGAGCCCCTGAGTCGCGATGCTTAGGAGGTCCCCTTTGGCGCTCAAGCAGCCGTTGTTCGGTGAGAAAGGAGAGCGGCGTCGCTAACACGGGATTGCATTAGGTGCGGGGATGGTGCCACGGTAGCTGGTGCTTTCGGGTGGTGACTTATCTCGAGAATCAGGGGCCGTTCTCTGGTGTGTCGCCAGGTCCGTGCATCGGTAGGCGTGAGGTTGCTCGGCGAGGTCCTCGCGCATCCCTCCCCTCTCGCCTTTGCTCCCCTTTCTGCTCTACGTCCTCGGGTCCCGGCCCTTGAGCGAGCCTCAGCCGTCGCTGGTATGCCAGATCGCGATGTCGTGGACAAGGCCAGAGGGTGAGGGCTGGAGAGCCAGTAGGATCCCTGAGTCACGATGCTCAGGCACCCCCTTTAACGTGCAAGCAGTTCGCGCAGATGAGAGTGAAGGAGACACCGCAAGGGCCTTGCCTGACGCAGCTCCTTTAGGAGATATTGTAGACCTATCATAGAAAGAACGAGAGGTTGCCATGACAATTGACAGTCAGCCGTTGGTTGCTTCCGAGGGGCGATGAGGCACTGAAGGCTTGACGAGGTGGTGCCATGTGGGGCTGCCGCGGCTAGAGCTCAGCCATTCAGGTTTGTCGGCGTTGCAAGGACGGACCCATGCGCAAGCGTCGTGCCATTTGGGAGCAGCTCCGTCAGTCGGTGTCAGTTGAGCAGGCAACTAGGTCAAACTCATTAGCCACGAAGGAGTGGATTCATTCAAATAGATGCTGGGAAGGTGGACATCACTGGGTCAGGCCCGAGCGACTTGGGGATGATGCAGCCCGAGGGGCGCCCCCAACAAAGTAAGCTAACAACATGAAATAAAAGGGATACATGCCGCAGGGACGAACCCACGCGGCCTGGGAATAATGCAGCCCTGAGGGGCGCTCCCAGCTGGAAGTGAAACTTGAAAGATGTCACCTGATGATGTTGAGGACGAAGGAGTGTTGGTGTAGCAGACTCGGTGGGTTGCGGAAGCCGATCCTCACGAGCCCCCAGGCCCAGGGGCCTCGGGAGGCTCCGGAGGCGCTGGTGGTTCCTTGTGGACCATCTCCATCTCCGCCAGGGCTGTGGAACGCCTGGCCTCTTGAGCCTCCATGATGCCCCTCATGAGGCGCCGGTACGTGGCAGCCGCGTTCGGCAAGCCGTAAGGCATGCGAACGTAGCTGTGGGGTGGACCTTCGCAGCGCCCCACTCGCGAGGGCCAGACGCGCTCCAGAGAGGCAACTCGATCGAGCCCCGGTATGTCAATGCAGACGCACAGCCCACCATCCTCGCCTGGATGGGGAGCCACAGCTGGTAGGCGGCGGCCGCCTCTCATGACTTTTGACTCCTGTAGCTCCTGAATGGCCTTGCTGACGAACTCCTGAGGGTCTGGCTCTCCTTGCTTTACTCCTTCCTGAGGGAAACGTGCTTCGAAACACGCCTCCATGTGGTGCCCAAGCGCCTCCCTCGTGACCTTAGCCAGGTTGGTGGCCTTCCAGGGGAGAGCCCCCGAGCCCTGCCTGAGGAGGGCGCCGGGCGCGCTTTCCTATGCGATGGAAGGAGGTTCCCCCTGGGCAGGCGCGGGCCCTGAGGGGCCTGCCTCCTAAGGGGCCGGGCCGGACGATGTCTTCTTCTTCTTGGGGGCGATCTCGGGAAGCCTCCTGCTTCCGCGATCCGGGTCTTCCAGTGACGCGGCCTGAAAGGCTCGTTCCAGGGAACACACCGCGTCACCGTGATGACTCCGCCACTTCCTGGCATCTTGAGGACGTTGTAGCCGTGGTGAGTGAGTTACGACCATGAACTTGGCCAGCGCTGGGTACCCAAGGATGGCGTTGTACGGCAGGCGAATGTGAGCGACGTTGAAGTCGATGAGCTCGGTGCGGTAGTTGTCGCGTGTCCCGAAGGTGACTGGGAGGCGGACCTGCCCAATCGGGACCGTGGAGCCGTCGGTGACTCCGGAGAAAGGCTTGGTCGGCTGAAGCTGGTTGTAGGGCACTTGGAGATTGTTGAATGTTTCCACGGACAGGACATTGAGCCCTGCCCCGCCATCGATGAGGGTCCTGGTGACCACCACGTTGCTGATGATTGGGGAACAAAGCATCGGGAGGAATCCGGCTGTAGCGGCACACTTGAGCTGATCTGCTGAGCTGAACGTGATGGAGCACGCCGACCACCTGAGAGGGCGCGTGGCTTCCAGCTTGGGGAGGACTGCATTCACTTTGCAGGCGAACTGCTTGAAGATCCGTTGAGAGGCTGGGGCTTGAGCCCCGCCCAGGATGCAGGCGACTGCGCGGCTCCTGGAAGCCCCCAGCCCCCTCGTCCTAACGGCGGTCCTCGTTTCTCCTTGGCTGCGGCAGCAACGGAGGGAGGCCTGTGTTGCCTTGCAGGCGATCCTCGCGAGGCTGATTCCTCCAGTCTCCCTCGCGAAGCGGGTCTTGCCAGCGATCCTCGCGAGGTTGATCGCGCCACCCTTGGCGCGGGCCGCGGTCTTCCCAGTGTCCTGCGTTCCTTCCTCCTCCTCGACCATAGCCCCGGTCACCGCGGTCAGGGCGACGGCCGATCCTTCCTTCTCGCACGGCTCGAAGCTCTTGACATTCGTTGGTGCTGTGGGTGTGGAGGTCGTGGTACACACAGTACCGACTGCCCTTGGGAGGTTCGGGCAGATCTCTGCCCCGCTTGGTGTCTGGTTCTGCCGCGAGCACGGCAGCCCCTTTGCGCTTCACATCCTTGGCCTTGGGCTTCTTCTCTTCTGGGTCTGCGGCAGGCAGCTCGAGGAGGGAGAGACACCCTTCCTCAGCCCTGGCGCACTTGGTTGCCAAGTTGAACAACTCCAAGGAAGTGCACAGGTCTTCATGCATCGCCAGCTCCTCCTTCATCTTGACATCGCGCACGCCGTCGGAGAAGGCTGAGATGATGGCCTCCTCGGTCACCTTGGGAATCTTGAGGCGTGCATTGTTGAAGCGCTGGATGTACTTCTGCAGGGTCTCTCCGGGTTGTTGCTTGATGCGGCGCATGTCGCTCACGGCGGGTGGCCGGTCGCGAGTACCTTGGAAGTTGGCAATGAAGCGGGTGCGCATCTCGTCCCAGGAGGAGATCGTGCCCGGGGCCAGGTTCAAGAGCCAAGTGCGGGCCATGTCCTTGAGCGCCATGGGAAACCGGTTCGCCATGACCTTCTCGTCTCCGTTGGAAGCTTCGATGCCCAGCTCATAGAGCTGGAGGAACTCCGCAGGGTCGGCCGTGCCGTCGTAACGAGGAGGCAGGTCTGGCTTGAACTTGCCGGGCCATGCGACGCTGCGTAGCTCGGCGGTGAATGCACGGCAGCCTGCTGTGGCCATGGGAGGCCTTGGGTGACGAAGAGCTTGGTCTTGCATGCCCCCACGCGCTGCAGCTGGGAGCAGCGCGGGGGCAGGAGCGTGGTCGCGTCGTGCTGGAGCAAGGAGCGCCCGAGCAGCTTCTTGCGGGCGAGGGACTTCTTGGCAGCTCTGCTCTTGCCACGCTGGCACCTGACGGAGCGGGTTCCGCCCAGGGGCCACGCTGAAGGAAATATGCCCTAGAGGCAATAATAAAGTTATTATTTATTTCCTTATTTCATGATAAATGTTTATTATTCATGCTAGCATTGTATTAACCGGAAACATAATACATGTGTGAATACATAGACAAACAGAGTGTCACTAGTATGCCTCTACTTGACTAGCTCGTTAATCAAAGATGGTTATGTTTCCTAACCATGAACAAAGAGTTGTTATTTGATTAACGAGATCACATCATTAGTTGAATGATCTGATTGACATGACCCATTCCATTAGCTTAGCACCCTATCGTTTAGTATGTTGCTATTGCTTTCTTCATGACTTATACATGTTCCTATGACTATGAGATTATGCAACTCCCATTTGGCGGAGGAACACTTTGGGTGCTACCAAACGTCACAACGTAACTGGGTGATTATAAAGGAGCATTACAGGTGTCTCCAAAGGTACATGTTGGGTTGGCGTATTTCGAGATTAGGATTTGTCACTCCGATTGTCGGAGAGGTATCTCTGGGCCCTATCGGTAATGCACATCACATAAGCCTTGCAAGCATTACAACTAATATGTTAGTTGTGAGATGATGTATTACGGAATGAGTAAAGAGACTTGCCGGTAACGAGATTGAACTAGGTATTGGATACCGACGATCGAATCTCAGGCAAGTAACATACCGATGACAAAGGGAACAACGTATGTTGTTATGCGGTCTGACCGATGAAGATCTTCGTAGAATATGTAGGAGCCAATATGGGCATCGAGGTCCCGCTATTGGTTATTGACCGGAGATTTGTCTCAGTCATGTCTACATTGTTCTCGAACCATAGGGTCCGCACGCTTAACGTTACAATGACAGTTATTATGAGTTTATGCATTTTGATGTACCGAAGTTTGTTCGGAGTCCCAGATGTGATCATGGACATGACGAGGAGTCTCGGAATGGTCGAGACATAAAGATTGATATATTGGATGACTATATTCGGACACCGAAAGGGTTCCGGAGAAGTTTCGGATAAAACCGGAGCACCGGGGGGTTACCGGAACCCCCCGGGGGGTTAATGGGCCTCATGGGCCTAATGTGGAGAAGAGGAAGGGGCTGCCAGGGCAGGCCGCACGCCCCCTCTCCCCCTAGTCCGAATTGGACAAGGAGGAAGGGGCGGCGCCCCCCCTTTCCTATTCTCCCTCCACCTCTCCTAGTTGGACAAGGAACGGGGAGGGGAGTCCTACTCCCGGTAGGAGTAGGACTCCTCCGGCGTGCCTCCTATGGCCGGCCGCACCCCCTTGGATCCTTTATATACGGAGGCAGGGGGCACCCTAGAACACACAAGTTGATCCTCGTGATCGTTCCTTAGCCGTGTGCGGTGCCCCCTGCCACCATATTCCACCTCGGTCATATCGTTGTAGTGCTTAGGCGAAGCCCTGCGTCGGTAGAACATCATCATCGTCACCACGCCGTTGTGCTGACGGAACTCATCCCTGAAGCTTTGCTGGATCGGAGCCCGGGGAGCGTCATCGAGCTGTATGTGTGCTAAGAACTCGGAGGTGCCGGAGTAACGGTGCTTGGATCGGTTGGATCGGGAAGAAGACGTACGACTACTTCCTCTATGTTGTGTCAACGCTTCCGTTGCGATCTACAAGGGTACGTAGATCATGCTCTCCCCTCTCGTTGCTATGCATCACCATGATCTTGCGTGTGCGTAGGATTTTTTTTGAAATTACTACGTTCCCCAACAGTGGCATCCGAGCCTAGGTTTTATGGTTTGATGTTATATGCACGAGTAGAACACAAGTGAGTTGTGGGCGATATAAGTCATACTGCCTACCAGCATGTCATACTTTGGTTCGGCGGTATTGTTGGACGAGATGACCCGGACCAACATTACGCGTACGCTTACGCGAGACCGGTTCTCCCGACGTGCTTTGCACATAGGTGGCTTGCGGGCGACAGTGTCTCCAACTTTAGTTGAACCGAGTGTGGCTACGCCCGGTCCTTGCGAAGGTTAAAACAGCATCAACTTGACAAACTATCATTGTGGTTTTGATGCGTAGGTGAGATTGGTTCTTGCTTAAGCCCGTAGCATCCACGTAAAACTTGCAACAACAAAGTAGAGGACGTCTAACTTGTTTTTGCAGGGCATGTTGTGATCTGATATGGTCAAGACATGATGCTAAATTTTATTGTATGAGATGATCATGTTTTGTAACCGAATTATCGGCAACTGGCAGGAGCCATATGGTTGTCGCTTTATTGTATGCAATGTAATCGCGATGTAATGCTTTACTTTATCACTAAGCGGTAGCGATAGTCGTGGACGCATAAGATTGGCGAGACAACAACGATGCTACGATGGAGATCAAGGTGTCGCGCCGGTGACGATGGTGATCATGACGGTGCTTCGGAGATGGAGATCACAGGCACAAGATGATGATGGCCATATCATATCACTTATATTGATTGCATGTGATGTTTATCTTTTATGCATCTTATCTTGCTTTGATTGACGGTAGCATTATAAGATGATCTCTCACTAAATTATCAAGAAGTGTTCTCCCTGAGTATGCACCGTTGCCAAAGTTCGTCGTGCCCAGACACCACGTGATGATCGGGTGTGATAAGCTCTACGTCCATCTACAACGGGTGCAAGCCAGTTTTGCACACGCAGAATACTCGGGTTATACTTGACGAGCCTAGCATATGAAGATATGGCCTCGAAACACGGAGACCAAAAGGTCGAGCGTGAATCATATAGTAGATATGATCAACATAATGATGTTCACCATTGAAGACTAATCCATTTCACGTGATGATCGGTTATGGTTTAGTTGATTTGGATCACGTGATCACTTAGAAGATTAGAGGGATGTCTATCTAAGTGGGAGTTCTTAAGTAATATGATTAATTGAACTTAAATTTATCATGAACTTAGTCCCTGATAGTATCTTGCTTGTTTATGTTGATTGTAGATAGATGGCTCGTGCTGTTGTTCCGTTGAATTTTAATGCGTTCCTTGAGAAAGCAAAGTTGAAAGATGATGGTAGCAATTACACGGACTGGGTCCATAACTTGAGGATTATCCTCATTGCTGCACAGAAGAATTACGTCCTGGAAGCACCGCTGGGTGCCAGGCCTGCTGCTGGAGCAACACCAGATGTTATGAATGTCTGGCAGAGCAAAGCTGATGACTACTCGATAGTTCAGTGTGCCATGCTTTACGGCTTAGAATCGGGACTTCAACGACGTTTTGAACGTCATGGAGCATATGAGATGTTTCAGGAGTTGAAGTTAATATTTCAAGCAAATGCCCGGATTGAGAGATATGAAGTCTACAATAAGTTCTATAGCTGCAAGATGGAGGAGAACAGTTCTGTCAGTGAGCATATACTCAAAATGTCTGGGTATAATAATCAGTTGATTCAATTGGGAGTTAATCTTCCAGATGATTGCGTCATTGATAGATTTCTCCAATCACTGCCACCAAGCTACAAGAGCTTCGTGATGAACTATAATATGCAAGGGATGAATAAGACTATTCCCGAGCTCTTCGCAATGCTAAAAGCTGCGGAGGTAGAAATCAAGAAGGAGCATCAAGTGTTGATGGTCAACAAGACCACTAGTTTCAAGAAAAAGGGCAAAGGGAAGAAGAAGGGGAACTTCAAGAAGAACTGCAAACAAGTTGCTGCTCAAGAGAAGAAACCCAAGTCTAGACCTAAGCCTGAAACTGAGTGCTTCTACTGCAAGCAGACTGGTCACTGGAAGCGGAACTGCCCCAAGTATTTGGCGGATAAGAAGGATGGCAAGGTGAACAAAGGTATATATGATATACATGTTATTGATGTGTACCTTACTAGAGCTCGTAGTAGCACCTGGGTATTTGATACTGGTTCTGTTGCTAATATTTGCAACTCAAAATAGGGACTACGGATTAAGCGAACACTGGCAAAGGACGAGGTGACGATGCGCGTGGGAAATGGTTCCAAAGTCGATGTGATCGCGGTCGGCACGCTACCTCTACATCTACCTTCGGGATTAGTATTAGACCTAAATAATTGTTATTTGGTGCCAGCGTTGAGCATGAACATTATATCTGGATCTTGTTTGATGCGAGATGGTTATTCATTTAAATCAGAGAATAATGGTTGTTCTATTTATATGAGTAATATCTTTTATGGTCATGCACCTTTGAAGAGTGGTCTATTTTTGATGAATCTCGATAGTAGTGATACACATATTCATAATGTTGAAGCCAAAAAATGCAGAGTTGATAATGATAGTGCAACTTATTTGTGGCACTGCCGTTTAGGTCATATCGGTGTAAAGCGCATGAAGAAACTCCATACTGATGGACTTTTGGAACCACTTGATTATGAATCACTTGGTACTTGCGAACCGTGCCTCATGGGCAAGATGACTAAAACACCGTTCTCTGGTACTATGGAGAGAGCAACAGATTTGTTGGAAATCATACATACAGATGTATGTGGTCCGATGAATATTGAGGCTCGTGGCGGATATCGTTATTTTCTCACCTTCACAGATGATTTAAGCAGATATGGGTATATCTACTTAATGAAACATAAGTCTGAAACATTTGAAAAGTTCCAAGAATTTCAGAGTGAAGTTGAAAATCATCGTAACAAGAAAATAAAGTTTCTACGATCTGATCATGGAGGAGAATATTTGAGTTACGAGTTTGGTGTACATTTGAAAAATTGTGGAATAGTTTCGCAACTCACACCACCTGGAACACCACAGCGTAATGGTGTGTCCGAACGTCGTAATCGTACTTTATTAGATATGGTGCGATCTATGATGTCTCTTACAGATTTACCGCTATCGTTTTGGGGTTATGCTTTAGAGACGGCCGCATTCACGTTAAATAGGGCACCATCAAAATCCGTTGAGATGACGCCTTATGAACTATGGTTTGGCAAGAAACCAAAGTTGTCGTTTCTTAAAGTTTGGGGCTGCGATGCTTATGTGAAAAAGCTTCAACCTGATAAGCTCGAACCCAAATCGGAGAAATGTGTCTTCATGGGATACCCAAGGGAGACTGTTGGGTACACCTTCTATCACAGATCCGAAGGCAAGACATTCGTTGCTAAGAATGGATCCTTTCTAGAGAAGGAGTTTCTCTCGAAAGAAGTGAGTGGGAGGAAAGTAGAACTTGACGAGGTAATTGTACCTGCTCCCTTATTGGAAAGTAGTACATCACAGAAAACTGTTTCAGTGACACCTACACCAGTTAGTGAGGAAGCTAATGATGATGATCATGAAACTTTAGATCAAGATACTACTGAACCTCGTAGATCAACCAGAGTGAGATCCGCACCAGAGTGGTACGGTAATCCTGTTCTAGAAGTCATGCTACTAGATCATGATGAACCTATGAACTATGAAGAAGCGATGGTGAGCCCAGATTCCGCAAAATGGCTTGAAGCCATGAAATCTGAGATGGGATCCATGTATGAGAACAAAGTATGGACTTTGGTTGACTTGCCTGCTGATCGGCAAGCAATTGAGAATAAATGGATCTTCAAGAAGAAGACTGACGCTGATGGTAATATTACTGTCTACAAAGCTCGACTTGTCGCAAAAGGTTTTTGACAAGTTCAAGGGATTGACTACGATGAGACCTTCTCACCCGTAGCGATGCTTAAGTCTGTCCGAATCATGTTAGCAATTGCCGCATTTTATGATTATGAAATTTGGCAGATGGATGTCAAAACTGCATTCTGAAAGTGCAACTATCCCTAGGTGGTTATGGTAATTCATAACAACATATAGCTCATTGAGCTAATGCTATTCCAAGATGATTATTTCAGGAAAGCTCAATGATTGGCATGGCATGTATGTGAAAGTGGAACCCTCAAAATGCTAAGGACAAAGAATTGGCTCAAGCTCAAAAGTTCAAGACTCTTCATTTTATATTTTAGTGATCCAAGATCACATCGAGTCCTTAGGAAAAGCCAATACTATCAAGGAGGGATGAGGTGTTGCTTAATGAGCATCTTGCTCCATGTGCTTAATGATATGCTCCAAAATCCTCAGCTACTTTTCCATAGCCACAAATGACCTAAACTCTAAGCCAAACTCGGTCATACCGAATCTTTCAATCTGGCACCACCGAGTTTCACTTGTCATTTGCCACTGCCAAACCCTAGCAATTCGGTCCTACCGATAAGGATCTCAGTCTCACCAAGATGGGGTTGCAAACTCTCTGTTTCCCTTTCGTAACTTTTCGGTCTCACCGAAAGAGCGAATCGGTCCCACCGAGATTGCAATGTAAACTCTCTGTTTCCTTTTTGTAACATTTCGGTCTCACCGAAAGAGCAAATCGGTCCCACCGAGTTTACCTGACCAACTCTCTGGTTAGCTTATTACCAAACCCGGTCTCACCGATTTTGTGTAATCGGTCTCACCGAGATTACGTTATGCCCAAACCCTAACCGAATCGGTCCTACCGAGTTGCATGTCAGCCCCACCGAAAATCACTAACGGTCACTAGGTTTACTATTTCGGTTCGACCAAGTTTTCTGATTCGGTCTCACCGAGATTGGTAAATTGTGTGTAACGGTTGGATTTCGTGTGGAGGCTATAAATACCCCTCCACCTCCTCTTCATTCGAAGAGAGAGCCATCAGGACACATACACAATTCCTACCCATATGTTCTAAGAGAGAACCACCTACTCATGTGTTGAGACCAAGATATTCCATTCCTACCATATGAATCTTGATCTCTAGCCTTCCCCAAGTTGCTTTCCACTCAAATCTTCTTTCCACCAGATCCAAATCCTATGAGAGAGAGCTGAGTGTTGGGGAGACTATCATTTGAAGCACAAGAGCAAGGAGTTCATCATCAACACACCATTTGTTACTTCTTGGAGAGTGGTGTCTCCTAGATTGGCTAGGTGTCACTTGGGAGCCTTTGACAAGATTGTGGAGTTGAACCAAGGAGTTTGTAAGGGCAAGGAGATCGCCTACTTCGTGAAGATCTACCGCTAGTGCGGCAAGTCCTTCGTGGGCGATGGCCATGGTGGGATAGACAAGGTTGCTTCTTCGTGGACACTTCGTGGGTGGAGCCCTCCGTGGACTCGCGCAACCGTTACCCTTCGTGGGTTGAAGTCTCCATCAACGTGGATGTAGGATAGCACCACCTATCCGAACCACGGGAAAAACATCCGTGTCTCCAATTGCGTTTGAATCCTCCAAACCCTTCCCTTTACATTCTTGCAAGTTGCATGCTTTACTTTCCGCTGCTAATATATTCTTGCATGCTTGCTTGAATTGTGTGATGATTGCTTGACTTGTCCTAAGATAGCTAAAATCTGCCAAGAACTAAAATTGGGAAAAGGCTAAGTTTTTATTTGGTCAAGTAGTCTAATCACCCCCCCTCTAGACATACTTTCGATCCTACAAGTGGTATCGGAGCTTTGGTCTCCATTTGCCTTGATCTCCATAGCTTTTGTTGATCATAGCCTTGGTTTCACAACCTAGGAGAGTATGGCGTCTAGCGAGGGAAATTATCACCGTAGAGGTCCTTACTTTGATGGCACTAATTTTGCTAGTTGGAAGCATAAAATGAAATGCATATTCTTGGACATAACCCCGCCATATGGGCTATTGTTTGTGTTGGTTTGCAAGGTGACTTCTTTGATGGGAGAGAACCAAACCGTGAAGCTACCGCGGATGAGTTGAAGATGTTGCAATACAATGCTCAAGCTTGTGATATTCTCTTCAACGGATTGTGCCCCGAAGAATTCAACAAAATCAGCCGTCTTGAGAATGCAAAGGAAATTTGGGACATTTTGATTGATATGCACGAAGGTACCGACTCCGTCAAGGAATCCAAGTTGGATGTGCTCCAAAGTCAACTTGACAAGTTCAAAATGAAGGATGGTGAAGGTGTCGCTGAAATGTACTCTAGGCTTGCTCTCATCACAAATGAGATTGCCGGCTTAGGAAGTGAAGAGATGACCGATAGATTCATCATCAAGAAGATCCTAAGAGCCTTGGATGGGAAATATGATACTGTGTGCACATTGATCCAAATGATGCCCAATTACAAAGATCTCAAGCCAACGGAGGTGATTGGAAGAATTGTTGCTCATGAGATGTCACTTAAGGATAAAGAGGAACTTCACAACAAATCAAGTGGTGCCTAGAAAGCCTCATGTGAAGTCCCTACATCATCAAGTGAGAAACAAAACTTCAATGAAGAATTGAGCTTAATGGTGAAGAACTTCAACAAGTTCTACAAGAGTAGAAGCAAAGATAGAAGCTTCAAGTCAAGGTCCTACAATGACAAAAGATCTTCTAGTCGAGAGCGAAACTGCTACAATTGTGGAAGACCCGGACACTATTCCAATGAGTGTACGACTCCCTTCAAGAGAAGAGAGGATTCTCCAAAAAGAAGAAGCAAAGAATCACCACCAAGAGAGAGAAGGAGTAGAGATGATCGTTATGAACGAAGATACTCACGGAGAAGCAAGGATTCGGAAAGGAAGGAAAAATCATCAAGGAGCTACACAAAACGAAGACATCAAGCTCATGTTGGTGAATGGGTATCCGGCTCCGACTCCGACAGCACTCCGAGAGAAGTTATCACTCCGACTCCGAAGATACTCAAGATGAAGGTGTTGCCGGTCTAGCACTTGTGTCAACCAACTCCTACGACATATTTGACTCACCAAATGAAGGAATTGGAAGATGCTTCATGGCCAAATGTCCTAAGGTAACACACCCCGAGTATGTTGATTTTAATAGTGATGAAGATGACTTGTTAGGTGATGATGATTTGCTTGTTGACAACTCTAGTGATGAGTACTATGGTGAAACATCAATTAATCATGCTAAAATGAATGACAATGATAAGGAGAAGATTGAGGCTCTAACTAAAGAACTAAACACTCTTAAGTTAACTCATGAAACTATCTTCGAAGATCATCGAGAACTTTTAAGAGCTCATGAGAAATTACGCTTTGAAAAGCTTAATCTTGAGCAAGAGCATGAGTTCTTAAAAGCAATCAATGATGATCTCCGCAAGAAAAGTTCTTCTCACATTGCCAAGCATTTACTTTTATCCACTTACATGCCTCAAGTCAAGTCTAGTAACAAGAACAAGAAAGATTCTTCCTCTAGTAGTAACAATGATCATGCTAAATCCAATATTGTTGCTTCTAGTAGTTCTCTTGATTCCACTAATGATTCTCTTAGCCAAGTTACACTTGATCAAGAAAATAGCTTATTGAAGGGAATTATAGAGAAAGGAGTGTACAAAAGCCTTGCCGGGAGTAAGCAATTCGAGGAAATTGTGCGCAAGCAAGGAATGCATCGGAAGAATCAAGGTGTTGGTTTTGAACGAAAGTTCAATGCCAATGGAGTTGAGTGGGAAGAAGATCAATACCCCAAGACAAAGTTTGTTCCTCAACAAGAGGAGTATGATACTTCCTTCAAGGGAACACAAGCTCAAGATGATCTTCCACCACAAGACTACAAGCAAAAAGGCAAGGACAAGCTTCAAGAGGAGATTGATGCATTTGAAGAAGCTCCTAAGACCTTAGTCAAGTGGATTCCCAAGACTACTTCAAGTTCCACTTCATCAAGTACGACTACAACTCCAAGGATTCCCATCAAGATGGTGTGGATCCAAAAGAAGAAGAACTAGAGAGTTCTCGGGGGTGACTCCGCCAACATATCTCACTCTTATCATTTTGGCAAGAACAAGTGCAATCAACTTCCACATCTTGCACTAGTTCAAGGAGTCACAAACCCTCGTGTTGGTAAGACAAGGGACAAGGTAACCTAAAGTTTTCATGGACATCATCTTGTGTGTGCATCACTCTATGTCTATGGATATCCTTGTTTGTTCCTTGTGGGACTAACCCATGTAGGTATTGAAAGTGCAATTCACTGAAATGGATAGCTCCAAGTGATCTACATCAACATTGAGCATCCACATCTTCAACATCTACATGAAGTCATCATCGACAAAACCCAAGGTTAGTTCATCCCTCTTAGGGGGGATATCACATCTAGGGGGAGCTTTACTCTAAAACTTGAGCTAAAGCAACTCTAAAGATGTGAATACAACAATGCTTTATGTAAAAGTGGTAACCCCACTTGAGCTTAAACGATGAGTATGACCTACGATCAAGTGTTCTCACTTGACTCCTAAGTCAATATACTCATATATAGATGACCTAGTCATCGCAAATTGCTTGATAGATGCTAGAATTGGTTGTGCATGCTTTGCCACATATTTCATTTGCCATCTTATTGTGTGAGCATGTTGGTTGCATATTTTACTCATTCGAGGACATCCACTTGTTGTTTTGATTGTTTGGCTTTATCTCCTTTTGCCAAGTGGATGGACAAGAATGCCTAAGTACCTCCTCTAGCTATCTATGCTTTTCTCGTCTCAAACTCTATTCATGCTGCATCACAAAATTTGATCAAGTCAGATTCGAACCACTTTGTGTGAGGAGCGCTCGGAGTCCCCGATTTGTCATAGACTTAAACTTCCAAAACCTCTTTATGAATCTCAGCCTGACCGATACTCCACTTTCGGTCCTACCGAGTTCATTAAGTTGATCTAGGTTTTCGATCTCGGTGCAACCGATTTGAACCTTTCGGTCACACCGAGTTGCAATAACTGTATACAGTTTTGCATCTCGGTGCCACCGAGTTGTTCCACTCGGTCACACCGACAGGGTCAGGCTATATATAGTCACGGGCAAAATTTGGAAATTTCTCCGAACCCCTTCGCCCGCGCGATAGCCTGCTCTGCCAACTTGGTCTCCGGATCGTCTCCTCGCCGCCAGCCGCCTCCAGTCGCTGGTCTCCGTCGCCGTCAACGGGAATTCTGCCCCACCGTTGCTGCCGTAGTGAGTCTCCGCCGAACTAGGGTACGGACTCAATCTTTGTGCTATTCTCCAATCCGATTCCTAGCACATTGTGATCATCATGATTCTTGCCATGTTTGATAAACTCCTATCCAGTCAATGAACTCGTAGATTAGGTTTAATTCGAAAATTTTAGGGTTAGGTTTCCCCTGAAACCATCTCGGACCCACCGAGTTGAAAAACTCGGTCCCACCGATTTGGCTTATGCCATTGCACAAGTGAGACTCGGTCTGACCGAGAATTACTTATCGGTGTGACCTATTTTGGAACTATGTGAAACCCTAGCAGTCTCGGTGCCACCGAACTGTGACTCGGTCTGACCGAGTTCACTAGTTCTGGTGCCAAAACTGCTTCGGTGTCACCGAGTTTGAAAATCGGTAGATCCGAGATGATTTCAGTGGGAAACTAAAACTAAGTTTTTGAATTATTCTTTTGCAAAAATCTCTGCATTTTGTGATGCTCATCTATTCTACCTCATCTATAAACTGTTCACAGGGTCAGCAGTCAGCTTGTTCAACATGTCAGATCAGAGTGACAACCAAAATGTGTCAGAACAACAAGTGGTGATGAGTGAGGGCACTAGTCCCTCCAGCTCTTCAGATGATGGCAGCAGAAGTACCCCAAGCAATCTGCCAAAAGCTGCCACTAGACAAAGGAAGAAGAGAACTTCTGATTCTGAAGATGAAGATTATGTGGCAGAGGAAGAGGCCACATCAAAGAGAGTTGAGCCAGCACAGGGCACAAAGCCAGGGCTGAAGATCAAAAGGCCAGCAGGCAGGCAGCCAATGTCAAAGGCCAGAATGTCAACTGAGAAGCCCACTCCCATTGAGCCAGTTGCTGCTGAGGGCAAAAAGAGGAAAGAAAGAGCAAAGAAGACCGTAGCCAGAGTGCTTGGAAAGGCTTCCATTATGGAAGAGGAAGAGGAAGAAGAGGTTGCTGCACCAGCACCTAAGGCACCCAAGCTAATGGGTGATGCTATCAAATCAGGGGCTACTGCATCTAAGCCCAAGGCTGCATCAAAGGTCAAGACAGCACCAAAGAGAAATACAAGGAGAATACCTGATGCTGAAAAGAACAAGGCCCCAGTGCCTGAAGCTGCTGAAGAAGAGGATGAAGAGCAAGTTCTCAGAAAACTCAAGCCCAAGATCCCAGACCACAACGATGCTCATCCTGTGGCTGAGGATATGAAGCTCAGGAGAGACTCAGGGCTGAGGAAATGGAGAGAAGCAGATCCGTATGCTTCAAGGAGAAGGACTGCTGTGGATTACAGATTTCACACCAAGGAACAGCAGGACTTCTATGAGACAGTTTTGCTTGACAAGAAGCCAATAGGTTGTGACATGAGATGGGTCGACTGGACCTACATGAAGGAAAATGAGGAACACTATCCTGGAGTGTATGACAGCTTTAGTGCGTGTGGAGTTGCAGACTTTGTTGGGCAGAAGCTCACAAAGTGGAACGAGGAGCTAATCATGCAATTCTACTCCACAACACACTTCTACCCAGATGGGAGGATCACATGGATGTCTGAAGGTACAAGGTACCAATCAACTGTTGAGGAATGGGCAAAGTTGATCAATGCCCCAGAGGAGCAAGCAGATGACTTGGACATTTATGCCAAGAAGAAGATGGACCACAACTCAATGTCCAACATGTACAAGGAGATTCCCAATGAAGCTCTTGATACTTTCAAGTTTGGGTCTGTGCACTATCTTCTATCAGGACTGCCAACAATCAATTGGATATTGAGGCACACTCTCTTGCCCAAGTCAGGTGATCACAAGATGATCAGAGGCCATGCAATCAATTTGCTTCATGTGTTTGATGTGCCTCAGAAGTTCAAAGTCATGAGCCTCATAGTGGAAACAATCAAGAGGACTGCAGCAGATCAGAAGAGGAGCTGTGGATATGCCCCTCAGATTCAGGAGCTCATCAACTCAAAGATGGGCACGGGCATATACTTGTTGGATAAGGAACACCTGCCCATCCGTCCAGACTTCGAAGATAATCAAGTGGTCATGTCTGAGAATGAGCCATCATCTGCCCAAGCACAAGCCAAGAAGGAGAAGGCGAAGAAGGAGAAAGCTGCCAAGATGCCCACTCAAGAGGAGGCATCTGAATACTTCCTGAAAACCAAACAAGAGCAGCTTGGTTACCTGATTGCGTCCACCCTGCGAATTGAGCAAGGACTAGCTACCCTAACTCAGAACCAGGCAAGCTTAGAGAGGATCATGGAACAAAGGTTCTATGACTTGGACATCAAGGTGACAGAAATACAGACTGTCATGGAGCAGCTCCAGGATGACATGAATGAGAGGAGAGGCAGGACTACGACTGATGCTTTTGCCAGAGTGCCACGAGGTCCGAGGTCGTCTGCAGTGCCAGTTGCTGACACCAGAGCCACCACGTCTGCACCAGCTACAGCCTCAGTTCCACCAGCTACATCCACCGTTCCACCAGCTGCAGCATCCACTTCAGCCTCGACTCTGACCACGTCTACTGAAGGCTTCGTCCTTGGAGTGCTCCGGACTCCACCACCACCTGAAGATCAAGCCTGAGTGTCGACTTAGCACTATGCATTTTCTAGGAGCTTTTTGGTAACTTGTTGCCAAAGGGGGAGAAAATGTATAGATCATAGGCTTCGAGAGAGAGTGTTGCTTTTATTCTCTCTTGCTTTATTTGGTGGTTTTTCGAACTTTATTTGCCTGTGTGTGAGATACTATGCCCTTATCTGTGTGAGACATCGATGATCATGTGTTTGATCATAAGCTACACTTAATGTTTGCTTAATATTCTCATCATTCTATCCATCTTTTGTGATCACTCACTATTGTTGGTGATGAGTGCATGCATTTCATTCTTATCATTTTTGAGCGCTCCACCAAGATGTATGTGACATGGAAGAGTAACCCATGACTCTCATTCCTTGTGCATTTGCAGTCCAAAGCAAATTCTAAATATGCACAAATTTAGGGGGAGCTCTTACTTGTCACATACTTCTCATAGCGACGATGTATTTCATGATTATTATAATTTGTCGAAGCTTTGATCTATATGTTGTCATCAATTACCAAAAAGGGGGAGATTGAAAGTGCAACTATCCCTAGGTGGTTTTGGTAATTCATAACAACATATAGCTCATTGAGCTAATGCTATTCCAAGATGATTATTTCAGGAAAGCTCAATGATTGGCATGGCATGGATGTGAAAGTGGAACCCTCAAAATGCTAAGGACAAAGAATTGGCTCAAGCTCAAAAGTTCAAGACTCTTCATTTTATATTTTAGTGATCCAAGATCACATTGAGTCCTTAGGAAAAGCCAATACTATCAAGGAGGGATGAGGTGTTGCTTAATGAGCATCTTGCTCCATGTGCTTAATGATATGCTCGAAAATCCTCAGCTACTTTTCCATAGCCACAAATGACCTAAACTCTAAGCCAAACTCGGTCATACCGAATCTTTCAATCCGGCGCCACTGAGTTTCACTTGTCATTTGCCACTGCCAAACCCTAGCAATTCGGTCCTACCGATAAGGATCTCGGTCTCACCAAGATGGGGTTGCAAACTCTCTGTTTCCCTTTCGTAACTTTTCGGTCTCACCGAAAGAGTGAATCGGTCCCACCGAGATTGCAATGTAAACTCTCTGTTTCCTTTTTGTAACATTTCGGTCTCACCGAAAGAGCAAATCGGTCCCACCGAGTTTATCTGACCAAGTCTCTGGTTAGCTTATTACCAAACCCGGTCTCACCGAGTTTGTGTAATCGGTCTCACCGAGATTACGTTATGCCCAAACCCTAACCGAATCGATCCTACCGAGTTGCATGTCAGTCCCACCAAAAATCACTAACGGTCACTAGGTTTACTATTTCGGTCCGACCGAGTTTTCTGATTCGGTCTCACCGAGATTGGTAAATTGTGTGTAACGGTTGGATTTCGTGTGGTGGCTATAAATACCCCTCCACCTCCTCTTCATTCGAAGAGAGAGCCATCAGAACACATACACAATTCCTACCCATATGTTCTGAGAGAGAACCACCTACTCATGTGTTGAGACCAAGATATTCCATTCCTACCATATGAATCTTGATCTCTAGCCTTCCCCAAGTTGCTTTCCACTCAAATCTTCTTTCCACCAGATCCAAATCCTATGAGAGAGAGTTGAGTGTTGGGGAGACTATCATTTGAAGCACAAGAGCAAGGAGTTCATCATCAACACACCATTTGTTACTTCTTGGAGAGTGGTGTCTCCTAGATTGGCTAGGTGTCACTTGGGAGCCTCCGACAAGATTGTGGAGTTGAACCAAGGAGTTTGTAAGGGCAAGGAGATCGCCTACTTCGTGAAGATCTACCGCTAGTGAGGCAAGTCCTTCGTGGGCGATGGCCATGGTGGGATAGACAAGGTTGCTTCTTCGTGGACCCTTCGTGGGTGGAGCCCTCCGTGGACTCACGCAACTATTACCCTTCGTGGGTTGAAGTCTCCATCAACGTGGATGTAGGATAGCACCACCTATCCGAACCACGGGAAAAACATCCATGTCTCCAATTGCGTTTGAATCCTCCAAACCCTTCCCTTTACATTCTTGCAAGTTGCATGCTTTACTTTCCGCTGCCAATATACTCTTGCATGCTTGCTTGAATTGTGTGATGATTGCTTGACTTGTCCTAAGATAGCTAAAATCTGCCAAGAACTAAAATTGGGAAAAGGCTAAGTTTTTATTTGGTCAAGTAGTCTAATCACCCCCCCTCTTGACATACTTTCGATCCTACACATTCCTGAATGGATTTCTGGAAGAAGAGTTGTATATGATGCAACCAGAAGGTTTTGTCGATCCAAAGGGAGCTAACAAAGTGTGCAAGCTCCAGCGATCCATTTATGGACTGGTGCAAGCCTCTCGGAGTTGGAATAAACGCTTTGATAGTGTGATCAAAGCATTTGGTTTTATACAGACTTTTGGAGAAGCTTGTATTTACAAGAAAGTGAGTGGGAGCTCTGTAGCATTTCTGATATTATATGTGGATGACATATTACTGATTGGAAATGATATAGAATTTCTGGATAGCATAAAGGGATACTTGAATAAGAGTTTTTCAATGAAAGACCTCGGTGAAGCTGCTTACATATTAGGCATAAAGATCTATAGAGATAGATCAAGACGCCTAATTGGACTTTCACAAAGCACATACCTTCACAAGATTTTGAAAAAGTTCAAAATGGATCAAGCAAAGAAAGGGTTCTTGCCCGTGTTACAAGGTGTGAAGTTGAGTAAGACTCAATGTCCGACCACTGCAGAAGATAGAGAGAAAATGAAAGATGTTCCCTATGCTTCAACCATAGGCTCTATAATGTATGCAATGCTGTGTACCAGACCTGATGTGTGCCTTGCTATAAGTTTAGCAGGGAGGTACCAAAGTAATCCAGGAGTGGATCACTGGACAGCGGTCAAGAACATCCTGAAGTACCTGAAAAGGACTAAGGATATGTTTCTCGTATATGGAGGTGACAAAGAGCTCATCGTAAACGGTTACGTTGATGCAAGCTTTGACACTGCTCCAGACAATTCTAAATCGCAAACCGGATACGTGTTTACATTAAACGGTGGAGCTGTCAGTTGGTGCAGTTCTAAACAAAGCATCATAGCGGGATCTACATGTGAAGCGGAGTACATAGCTGCTTCGGAAGCAGCAAACGAAGGAGTCTGGATGAAGGAGTTCATATCCGATCTAGGTGTCATACCTAGTGCATCGGGTCCAATGAAAATCTTTTGTGACAATACTGGTGCAATTGCCTTGGCAAAGGAATCCAGATTTCACAAGAGAACCAAGAACATCAAGAGATGCTTCAATTCCATCCGGGATCTAGTCCAGGTGGGAGACATAGAGATTTGCAAGATACATACGAATCTGAATGTTGCAGACCCGTTGACTAAGCCTCTTCCACGAGCAAAACATGATCAACACCAAGACTCCATGGGTGTTAGAATCATTACTGTGTAATCTAGATTATTGACTCTAGTGCAAGTGGGAGACTGAAGGAAATATGCCCTAGAGGCAATAATAAAGTTATTTTTTATTTCCTTATTTCATGATAAATGTTTATCATTCATGCTAGAATTGTATTAACCGGAAACATAATACATGTGTGAATACATAGACAAACAGAGTGTCACTAGTATGCCTCTTCTTGACTAGCTCGTTAATCAAAGATGGTTATGTTTCCTAACCATGAACAAAGAGTTGTTATTTGATTAATGAGATCACATCATTAGTTGAATGATCTGATTGACATGACCCATTCCATTAGCTTAGCACCCGATCGTTTAGTATGTTGCTATTGCTTTCTTCATGACTTATACATGTCCCTATGACTATGAGATTATGCAACTCCCGTTTGCTGGAGGAACACTTTGGGTGCTACCAAACGTCACAACGTAACTGGGTGATTATAAAGGAGCATTACAGGTGTCTCCAAAGGTACATGTTGGGTTGGCGTATTTCGAGATTAGGATTTGTCACTCCAATTGTCGGAGAGGTATCTCTGGGCCCTCTCGGTAATGCACATCACATAAGCCTTGCAAGCATTACAACTAATATGTTAGTTGTGAGATGATGTATTACGGAACGAGTAAAGAGACTTGCCGGTAACGAGATTGAACTAGGTATAGGATACCGACGATCGAATCTCGGGCAAGTAACATACCGATGACAAAGGGAACAACGTATGTTGTTATGCGGTCTGACCTATGAAGATCTTCATAGAATATGTAGGAGCCAATATGGGCATCCAGGTCCCGCTATTGGTTATTGACCAGAGATTTGTCTCAGTCATGTCTGCATTGTTCTCGAACCATAGGGTCCGCACGCTTAACGTTATGATGACAGTTATTATGAGTTTATGCATTTTGATGTACCGAAGTTAGTTCGGAGTCCCGGATGTGATCATGGACATGACGAGGAGTCTCGGAATGGTCGAGACATAAATATTGATATATTGGATGACTATATTCGGACACCGGAAGGGTTCCGGAGAAGTTTCGGATAAAACCGGAGCACCGAGGGGTTACCGGAACCCCCCGGGGGGTTAATGGGCCTCATGGGCCTAATGTGGAGAAGAGGAAGGGGCTGCCAGGGCAGGCCGCACGCCCCCTCTCCCCCTAGTCCGAATTGGACAAGGAGGGAGGGGCGGCGCCCCCCCTTTCCTATTCTCCCTCCACCTCTCCTAGTTGGACAAGGAACGGGGAGGGGAGTCCTACTCCCGGTAGGAGTAGGACTCCTCCGGCGCGCCTCCTATGGCCGGCCGCACCCCCCCCTTGGATCCTTTATATACGGAGGCAGGGGGCACCCTAGAACACACAAGTTGATCCTCGTGATCATTCCTTAGCCGTGTGCGGTGCCCCTGCCACCATATTCCACCTCGGTCATATCGTTGTAGTGCTTAGGCGAAGCCCTGCGTCGGTAGAACATCATCATCGTCACCACGCCGTTGTGCTGATGGAACTCATCCCCGAAGCTTTGCTGGATCGGAGCCCGGGGAGCGTCATCGAGCTGAACGTGTGCTAAGAACTCGGAGGTGCCGGAGTAACGATGCTTGGATCGGTTGGATCGGGAAGAAGACGTACGACTACTTCCTCTATGTTGTGTCAACGCTTCCGTTGCGATCTACAAGGGTACGTAGATCATGCTCTCCCCTCTCGTTGCTATGCATCACCATGATCTTGTGTGTGCGTAGGAATTTTTTTGAAATTACTACGTTCCCCAACACACGCGCCTTGGAGCCATGGTGCCTTCTTGAGGAGGAGGCGGCCGGGGCGCCGCCGGAGCTTCGTCGCCCGCGCGGGGCGGGGTGCGGTGCAGCGGAACGGAGGGCGCAGGAGAGCCCCCTGCGGTGCAGACGAGCTCGGCGACGCGGTCGAGCCATTCTTCGTAGACGTCATCGACGGGACGGTAGCGCAGGAGCTCGTTTGCCGCAATGAGCGCAGCTCGAGCCTCCATGGGTGCGCGGAGCGCGCGGGACGAAGAACCAGCTGGGGTGAGCGAGGGAGTAGCGGTGCGGCCGTCTTGCCGCACGGACGGATGCTGAAACGACGCTTGCTGCTCGTCCCCCGCCGGGCCGGTGGCGGCGTTGACGGCAGGTGACGGGGAACGGCGAGGATGCCCGCCGACAGGAGCCATCTGGGCGACGCGGGAAGCAAGAGCGGCCCGGTGCTCAGCGCGGGCCCAACGAGCGTCAGACATGGACGCGATGGTCGGAGGAGAACGGGGTGGTGGAAGACGAATTCTGGCCCACCCCTACCTGGCGCGCCAAATGTCGGATTTCGGGTTCCGGCAGACCCTTGAGGTTCGAACACTGGGGTGCGCGTGGAGATTTCGCCTTCTACCTACCTGCACCCCTCCGCCTCGCTGAGATCTAAGCTATGGAAAGAACAGCACAAGAGACACAGGGTTTATACTGGTTCGGGCCACCGTTGTGGTGTAACACCCTACTCCAATGTGTGGTGTGGTGGATTGCCTCTAGGGCTGATGATGATGAGCAATACAAGGAAGAATAGCCTCGCGAGGGTCTGTTCTTGGCTGTGGGGATGAACTGCTAGGAGGAGTTCAATCACCCTTCTCTCTCTCTCTTCTCGATTGCGGCCCTAGCTAGTTTCTGGGTTGGCCGATTCTGGGTCCTCCCTACCCTGGGGGTGGCTAGTCCTATTTATAGGCAAAGGCCCTGGGCCTCTTCCCAAATATTGAGCGGGAAGGGCGCCAACAATTGGCCATTTTGAAGGGGAACATCGGGTACACTTATCCTGACTAAAGTTGGTCCTCGCCTGCCAAAGGCTCTGGTGGTGACGCTGGCTTGGGCTCCACAATGACTTCCTCCCTGCCGTTGGACTGGTCTTGGTCTCGTTGCACTGAAACGGGTGCCTTTGCTTGATGCTCTCGCCTGCGCTTGCTCCCTTTGCACCAAAGAGGAAAGGAGGACACTGCGCGGGCTGGCGCCCGCCTGGCGCCCTTGGTCGTCATGGCTTGCATCACGGGCGCCTCGTGAGGTACCCCGCCTTGATCTCTCCGCCTCCTCGCGAGCCAGCCTGATGTGGCCGTGCCTGAGGAAGCTCTGTGTCATCCGCCCCGCGAGGCTTGGCCCCTCGCGAGGGTCTTGGGTCTGCGTCGATGAAGACGGGCCGTGCTGGGCCCCCTTTGAGCCACGCCGCAGGCCGCAGGCAGGCAAGTCTAGGGACCCCCGTTCCCAGAACACCAACAATGACGTTGTCATGGTTGACGCCAATACGGGGCAGGAAGCCAACGAGGCGTCAGAAGCCAATGAGGCACCAGAAGTCAATGCTGCAACACCTGAAGTCAATGCTGCAACACTTGAGGTCCAAGTACTTGAAGCACATGTGGCCCCTGAAGCCCATGAAGACAATGCCAATGCCCCGGTTCCCCCTCCAAGACCTCACACAATGGAGCTGGCATTTGATCGTGGTCAACCAGTTATGGTTCGCTGGCCCATTCTGACTCCTCCGCCTGCTGCTGGTCCACAATTTGAGTACCACGTTGAGCACAGGCCTCAAGTCCAAAAGCCCAAGCCAAGACTTCCACGATTCCCAGGCACTGCCACTTCACCTGGGGTCTTCAATGCGAATGGCTTAGTGGCACATAATACCTTCTTCAACAGCTCCAAGAACCCTTATACCAGACCGGGCATTTCCTCAGATCGGTTCTGGAGCTATCAGCAGCACAGCTACTATTCCTGTGTCCTATACAATCAAGGGCGCATATTTCCACATATGCGTCTCGACTCTGAAGCTATAGCTGGACTGCCCTGCCTTGAAGAAGCATTGGATTGTTTCAGAGATGCTAGTCTGTTGCAGTTTGTCACTGACAAGGAGCACTGGAACGAATAATTGCTGCTTCAATTCTATGCCACTCTTCATATTCAAGGCTACAACAGGGATCCGCAGACTTGGGTCCTTGAGTGGATGATAGGCAATGTCCATCATGAAGCTAAAGCTCTTGATATCATTGAGCTCACAGGCCTGCACACTCCTGGTGAATACTATGAACCAGGTTGTCAACAACATCAAAATGCCTTGGAAAGCATCTTTCAGAAGCCAGAACCCAACATGAGTCAAATGCTGAGCATGATGAAGCCTCTGCCTCACGATGCTGAATACCCATCTGAGTTCTTTGTTGAAGACCTAGAGTACCTGCCTCGCACCATTTACCACATCATCAGGAAGACTCTATGACCTGTCAAAGGACACTCATCTGCAGCGAAGCTTGAAGGAGCAATGAAGACTTTGGTTTTCTATATCTTCAATGGCATCAGCTTCAATGCTCAAGACTTCTTCATCAGGCAGTTGGCTGCGTCTGGCTCCGACATCTTTGGGTTGAAATTCTATGCTCCATGGGTAATGCGTCTGATCAAGCGTCACTCAACCTTCAACTATCAGCCGTCTGCACGCAATCATCTTATATTCTTGCCCGAGGTTGATCTGTCTGTTGAAGCCATTTACCTAGAGCCTGCTAAGGATCCCATTTATCTTCACAATGCTGATCACCAAAGCTTCACCCAGCCCATTGAAGGAATTCCAGCAGTGTCTCATGTTTATCCCCTTGCTGGAAACACACGTGCCCCTCGTGCTCAAACTGATGCCACTGGTAGCACCATTGCGCAAAGGCCTCGACGACGATCTCGTGTCCTAAATGACCGAGAGCTTCTAGTCGCACTACATCAGAAACAGGACAAACATCACGACTGGCTTAAGTGTCAGATGCAAAGCCTCTTGGTGGATGTCAACCGCATTCGCAATCTTGCCACCAAGAATGCCTTTATCACTCATGAAACCTGTCAGAGGTCGTGGAAGAGTTTGACCCTACTTAGTGCTGAAGCTGATCTGCATGACGATGGCTTCGCCGAACGCTTCAAGTTTGACTCAACTCCTCCCAGAAATGCTCACTTGCATCAGACTCCCTCACTTGAAGACTCTGAATACTCGTCCTCAGCTGCGACCGTAAATGCTAGAGTCATCGATGACCAAGATGATGCAACTTCACCTCCTCCAACTTCAGCGCGTGTCGACACTGCACCAAGTTCCTCTGCACCACCGGATCTCAACGACGACCCTGCTGCCTCGCCTGCACCTCATGGGAACGAGTAGGCGCTTTATGTCTTCAAACCTTTTTGGTCCTCACTGACAAAAGGGGGAGAAGCATATGAGTTGATAGTCGTCAAGCGGGTCCATATGGGTGGTTAATTTACTTTTTGCTACTTTTGCCAAGTGCTTACAACTCTCGTTTTCGATACATTTGGTTCTTTGAGTTGTAACACTTCAACTCGATGGTCGTCTGCTACTTATTTGCTATTCTGTGATGCGATGATAAATTCCGCATGTGCGATTATAAATTCCGCACTTAGATCATTTTTTAGACGTCCATTTTTCATTATGCATGTCATTATCTTCGTTACATCATATCTTGCATAATGACTTGTCATCATAAGTTGAAGAGGATCTCCACAAGTACAACCTGCCATGTGCATTTGCATTCCAAAAGAAAATTACTTATATGCACATCTTCAGGGAGAGCCCTTGCAACTTATGAAGACAATACCCTATCCTTTACAATTTCACATATTTTATTCCCCGTTGAAAACTTCAACCAGTTTGTCATCAATCACCAAAAAGGGGGAGATTGTAAGTGCATCTAGTGCCACCCCTAGTTGGTTTTGGAGTATTGACGACAAACCTGGTTGAGGGATCTAACGCCCTCGATGCGGCTATATCTCCCACGTGTCGAAGCACGACTTAGAGGCATAACCGCATTGAAAGCAATGTCGCAAGTGAGGTAATCTTCACACAACCCATGTAATACATAAAGGAAAAAGATACATAGTTGGCTTACAATCGCCACTTCACACAATTACATGAATAAAGCATTACATCATCCAAATACACTCAAGGTCCGACTATGGAACCAAAATAAAAGAAGACTACCCCAAATGCTACACAGATCCCCGATCGACCCCAACTGGGCTCCACTACTAATCAACTAGAACGAAACAACACAAAGGACAAGATCTTCATCGAGCTCCTCCTGAGCTTGGTTGCGTCATCTGCACGGACTCATCGGCACCTGCAAGCTGGTTTTGGAAGTATCTGTGAGTCACGGGGACTCAGCAATCTCACACCCTCGCGATCAAGACTATTTAAGCTTATGGGTAAGGTAATAGGTATGAGGTGGAGCTGCAGCAAGCGACTAGCATATATGGTGGCTAACATACGCAAATGAGAGCGAGAAGAGAAGGCAAAGCACGGTCGATAAAAGTATGATCAAGAAGTGATCCTAAAACAACCTACGTCAAACATAACTCCAACACCGTGTTCACTTCCCGGACTCCGCCGGAAAGAGACCATCACGGTTACACACACGGTTGATGCATTTTAATTAAGGTCAACTTCAGGTTTTCTACAACCGGACGTTAAGAAATTCCCATCTGCCCATAACCACAGGCACGACTTTCGAAAGTTCAAATCCCTACAGGGGTGTCCCAACTTAGCCCATGACAAGCTCTCACGGTCAACGAAGGAATAGACCTTCTAGCGGGAAGACCCGATCAGACTCGGAATCCCGGTTACAAGACATTTCGACAAGGTAAAACTAAACCAGCAACACCGCCCGAATGTGCCGACAAATCCCGATAGGAGCTGCACATATCTCTTTCTCAGGGCACACTCAGATTGTCTTAGGTACGGGTAGGCCAGCCCAGAGTCGCCCCTGGTGGCCACCGGCAGCTAACAGGTGGACCAACACTCAGAGGAGCACTGGCCCGGGGGGGTTAAAATAAGATGACCCTTGAGTCTGTAGACCCCAAGGGAAAGAAAAGGCTAGGTGGCAAATGGTAAAACCAATGTTGGGCATTGCTGGAGGAGTTTTACTCAAGGCGAACTGTCAAGGGGTTCCCATAATAGCCCAACCGCATAAGGAACGCAAAATCCAGGAACATAACACCGATATGACGGAAACTAGGGCGGAAAGAGTGGAACAAAACACCAGGCATAAGGCCGAGCCTTCCACCCTTTACCAGGTATATAGATGCATTAATTAAATAAGATATAGTGTGATATCCCAACAAGTAAACATGTTCCCACAAGGAACAACATCTCCATGTTCCAACAAGGAACAAACTTCAATCTTCACCTGCAACTAACAACGCTATAAGAGGGGCTAAGCAAAGCGGTAACATAGCCAAACAATGGTTTGCTAGGACAAGGTGGGTTAGAGGCTTGGTTCAACAATATGGGAGGCATGATAAGCAAGTGGTAGGTATCGCAGCATAGGCATAGCAAAAGAGCGAGCATCTAGCAAGCAAAGATAGAAGTGATTTCGAGGGTATGGTCATCTTGCCTGAAATCCCATAAGGAAGAAGAACGAGTCCATGAAGAAGACAAACGAACATAGTTGAACGACTCCTCACAACACGACATTATCGGACCCAACCCGAAGAAGCAACACCGGAAAGAGGCACACAACATAGTAAACAACCAACACAAAATCATGGCATGATGCACAACAAGTATGATGCATGTCTGGTATAATGAGGCATGGCATGCCAAAGTGCACAAACAATCCTACAAATTAAGTGGAGCTCATTATGCAACTCCGTTGCATATTGACGAAACCCCACGTCAATTATTTAGTTCTCTCTCGGTTATGTACCCAACAATATTAAATGTTGTTAAGCATGTCAAGAGGTAAAACATAAAGGGATTATCTATCTAAACAATTTAAATGGGGCCGTATATAGCAAACAACAAATCCGGTAAATCCCCATAAGCATTAGTAAATTAACGCAAACAACAATTTAAACCATCTAATGTTGTTAACATGATGCGGATGACATGTTCAAGTTTTATGCAAGTTTTATTAAAAGTTGACATGATAAGAGATGAGGCACTTGTCATCGTGGCGGAAACAAAAGGGGTGCCACGGCGACGATAACAAAACGGTACCACGGCAACGTCCCGGTTCCGACAACTCATTGAGACGTCGGTGCAAAAGAAATTGTGGCGGGAGCGTGCAAAAGATGGTGGGGTGATCCCGGTTATCGGGTGTCCCACGAATTGGCGACAAGGAAACGAGTGACAATTTGGACACGGTGCAAAACCCGAGCATCTCAAACATCACAAGCATTCGTTCACGGACGTCGTCTCGAGGTTATACCTTCGAAGCGTGCGTTATCGGAGTGGTTCGAGTTCGATGCGGTGTAGGGGAAGTAGACGTTTTCGGGACGTTCGTAGTGGAAGTAGTCGTTCTCGCATGCTCTAGGGTCGACGGTAGAGGTTCTCGCGATCCCGGCGATGGTAGTGGTACATGTTTATCGGTAGTCGAACATGATGAACTTGAATCTCTTCGAGGTTGCCATGGTACTTGGGGTCTTCGGACTTGCCGGTCTCGTCCTTGTGACGGTGGTTGAACTTGAAGTTTTTGGTTCATAAGTCTTCGGCGACGGTAGTTGTTCACGGCATTTGTGACCCTCGGTTCTTCGGCAACGATAGTCGTACACGTCCGTAGATGTTCGGGGTCATTACCGTTCGTAGTCAAAGTAGTTGAACTTGACGTAATCCACGCAAACGGTGCTTTTTCGGGCATCGATCTTGACGAAGGTGTACTTGGTGAATCCGCGTAGTCGTTCGGGCGTCCGTGTGGTCTTGCCGGTGGGGTACTTGCCACTTGCGGTCCAAATCTGTGGTCATAGCCGCGTAGCTGAACTGGACAAAAAAAGGGGTCTCGTCGGGGACTTGGCGCATCCATCAGGGACTTGATGGCACTTGACTCGGGCAGGGGCAGCGCTGGAGATGACGAGCTGCTGCTGAGCAAGGAAAGACGATGCATGGCTGCAGCATGGACATGACGGCGGCTTGGACGGACAAAAAGGTGCTCGGGATCAAGCTCCTCTCGAACCAGAGTTTGGCTGCGGCACGGAACAGAGGAGGAGGCCCGACGAGGTCGATGGCTCAGGACTCCATGGGGCGGCGAAGGACGAAGTGGCCGGCGTCAGCCTTGGTGCGAGGCAGGGGAGGCGGCGTCGCGCATGGCGAAGGCCGGCGATGAAGGAGAGGTCCCGCTGGACGAGGGGTCGCCGGACCTGGCGATTTCCGGCAGCGGTGATCTCTGGGGCTGATGCAGGGGAGTGAAAAAGGCGATGCGAGGCAGAGGAGCGGTTGCGAGGGGCCATGGCGAGGAGGCGGAGGCGAGCGAGGTGCGGCACTGAGGCGCTCAAGACAGAGCGAGGAAGGCTGCGGGCATGCAGGAACGCAACTGCACAGGGCTCCGGCGCGCGCAAAGACTTGGCGCGGGGTGACGGTGCCATGGGAGGTGCGCTGTAGGGGAAGAGATGGGGGTCGGCACGAGAGAGAGAGAGAGGGAAGAAGGAGGTCGAGCGAGGGAGAGATGGGGATCGGGCCCCTGGCGGCGCTGGAGGGGGCATCGAGGGAGAGAGCAACGGGATCGGGAGGAGGCTAGGGTTAAGAGGGGTGTGGGCCTCCAGGAGCAAATGGACCGGCCTGGTTGGGAGACCCAAGTGGCCAGCTGGGCCTCTTTCTCTAAACTCCCACTCCTCTTTTATTTACCAAAACAGTAAATAGCACAGAAATAAAATGGGAGAAAGAAAGGGTTGGAGAAAGAATTTGGGCAAGAGGGTAATTTTCTTGAGCTCACAAAAATGTGCATCTTCCAAAAATAGAAAAGAGCACACATGTGAAGTTTGAATTCAAACTCATTTGAATTTAATTCAAATGAGTGTGAGAAGGAAGTGGGTATTCGATAGGTCCAAAAATGTTGGGAATTTTTGTAGAGCTCCGGAAAAGGTAAAAGAATTATCGACAAAGTTTGAGTGTCAAAAATCAGAAGAAGGAAAGGTCAAAGATTTAACATGCAAGTGGGTTGCGGATAATTCCAAATTAATGGAATACTTTATAAAAGCTCCCTAAATATTGGAAGGGTATGTTTTAAAGAGAAACCACCATGTGAGTTCCCTCGATTTAAATAAATCAACGATCTATGCAATTTTTTTTAGTGAGATGCAAAAGATTTATGACATGATGACATGATGACATGATGCAATGCAAAAATAAAAGGAGCAAGCAAAAAAATGAAACACACGGAGAAACCCGGAACCTATGGAAGTCCAGCATCGGCCTTGGGGCGTCACAACACTCCACCACTACGAGAGGATCTCGTCCCGAGATCTAGAATGGCACCGGAGGGACAACGGAAAAGTAAGAGAATAGGTAAAACTAAGTTGCTTCTTTGACAAACGAGTGAAACCACGAACCTTGAATAAGGTTAAGCCATTTCGAGAAAAGAATACAATGGAGATGAACGAAGTTGAAAACACTCCGTTAGAAAGAGGGACAAAGAACATTGCGAAAAAAACCCTGAGGTTGAAGGCAAGATATATATTGAAACCACTCCGGTTAAAACAAGATAGAGAAGGATTAAGAATGATATAATTTGGACAGCATTCCGACTGTAAATGGAAGGAATTGAACATGAATTTGACAAGATGAGGGGATACTTGATGAAAACAACAATACACTGCCTCCGTAAGTATTGAATGAATGGAACAAGGGGTAAGAAAGATCTCGGACAACGCTCCGGTTTAAAAGAGATGAAACACTTGATAAAAAATGAAAGATCTTGAGACAAGGGACACGATACTCCGGTTAAAAGGGTAAGCACGATCAAAACATGGTCCTGACAATCCGAGAAGATGGGTTGAGAAGAGCAACATCACAAAGCCTCCGGAACAAAAGTGAGAATGGAATGTGATGAACAAAGGGAAACAAGATCTCGAGGGAGCACGCTTACAACAACAGCTAGAGCGGAGTTGTTGGAAAACCAACAACGAAAATAATAAGCTTGATATGGTCTTATGGAATACATCTCAAATTATAAGGTGACAACCTGCCACTCACCGAAAGAGAATTGGATTGAAAAGAACAAGGAGACGAGAAACTTATTTCACCGGGAGGATAAATTAAGAACTTGGGTCATTATAAGCACCATAGATAGCAACAATCCTTCGGGAAGGCTTTAGGTGAAAATATGACACAATACAACTCCAACAAAGAGATTAATGGATTTAAACTACCTCATCTTGATAACTTGTGAAACACGAAGCACGAAGGGAAATTATCAAGAATGACATAACACCACCTCAAAAGATATGTGTGGAAGAATTGCACTCCGGATTGCAAGATGAAGAAAGCATGAGCTCCTCTGAAAAGAATGTTGATGAACACTTCAAGAAGGAATTAAATTCTTAATGAACCATCATGTAGAACCTTCATGAAGAACTCCGGTAATAAAAGAATGATCCAAAATAATTGAATGATGAAGAGAATAAGATTGAAGCCTCACAATGATTTAGATAGAGATCTCTGTGATAATATAATTGAAAGAGGTTGGAACTCCAGGAAAAAGAGAAGATGAAACAAATGAAACCGAGAGTTTGAAGGGCCTCCGGAATAAGAATTAATCATTAGGATGAAACAAGAATAAGAATTACATTATGCTTATCCATCACCAATTTAAATTGATGACGATCAACGGATTTGGCACACTACTCATTCTCGTAGAAAGGATTAAGAGAGATATCGCATAAACTCGAGAAAATCTTCAACGAACCACCGGTGAGATTGAAAAGAACGAAAGAATTGATATAATAAATGAAGGAAGAAGAATCTTGAGCGAACCACCGTCAGAATTGAAAAAGAACGATTAAAACATGAAGAAACACCGGGAAGGATTAGCAACTAAATGAAGATGCTTGAGAGAATTTAGATCCAAGAGAACGAAGATATTACGAGCTGATTAGAGAATCCTTGATTTAGACACCGGTAAGATTGGAGGATGACAACTGAAAGCTGAGAATGAATAAGCCTGAATTGATGGACTCCAGATAATCAAACTGAGGAGACTCTTGAATTGCTTCGGATGGGTGAAAAGAATTCTCATGATCGAAAACAATTATGAGAGGATGGCAACAAGCTAGAATCACGAATCTTGAAGAGAATGGAGCAAGATTTAAGAGAAACTCTTCTTCGGTCTTCAAAATCTGAGAATGACGACGAGAAACACCACCATGAATCGTTGAGACACTCCGGAATGATTAAAAGAGGAGAGGTTGAGCCAAAGATGAAAAGAATTTGAAAGATCTTGGAGAAAAAACATATGACAGACGATGAATCATTCTTACGTCAAACTTTAAAAGAATTTGAGGATAGCTCCGAGAAAATAAGAAGAGTCGGGTAAGAAGATCCTGGGAAAAGACCTGTGGGTTAGGGCCCACTCAAAAGATACACCGTTGAACGATTACTTGAAAAGAGAGATTGCACCGGTTGAATTAAAAGGCTTAAATGATATAACATCCTCAAAAGAGTTTGAGCGAAAGCAGAGTGGTAACATGAATCTTCGAAATATCTTGAGCACTCCGGAACAATTGAATAGCGAACGAGGAATGATTAAGAGGTACGCCGGCAAGAGAAGACATTTAAAACGAGGAAAGGATGTGACCAACACAGAAAACTTGAATTGAATCCACCGGAGAAGAAAAAGAATGAAGAATGATGAACTTGAGGCTCCGTTAGGATCTTCATTAGAATCACCGAGTAAGAACATGAAGGAAAAATAATGGAGAGACCTCCATCAATAAAAGATACTTGAATAAGAAATCTGAGTCCTTAAAGAAAAAGGGTGGGTGGGCGGGCAAACAAAGGCAACTTGGAGACGGATGAAACAAACACCGTTGAGAAGAACTGATACTTGATCTTGCGGTTGTTGAAATGATCGGATCCACTTGAAGAGAAGTACACCGGTTAAAAAAAGGATTGACATGACAATCTCGATTATCATGAAGGATTAGTATTCACATAGGAGTATGAGAACACCATTAGAGAAGGTATGAAATCAACATTTGACTTCGAAGCAACTCGAATACCACAACTCAAAACAAAACAAAGGATTGGCTTGCAGAATAAGACGGAACAAACATATGATAGAGATTTCGTCCGAAGTTTTCGTGGTGGGGCCTACACGGGCTCGATCGTACAGCACCATCATGTACAAGGCAGTGCACATGACATACGAAGCATCCCCGAGTCGGCATAGCCAATGACTCTTTAAGACACAACGAGACCACTGTAAAACCGACCGTGAATAGGCGGACCACTAGACGTCGAACCACAATTTCATATCATACATCTGTCGGAAAGATATCATAAGAGCTACTTGAATTCCCACTTATAAACTCCTGAAATTTTCCGGTTATGCAATCAGGTGTTGGGGATACAGGGGAAGCATAATATCTCACTGAAAACTAGCAAATCCTACATCCAGATGTATCCATCCTTCAACACATAACCAAGAAACCTTCGGAAATCATCTACCTCAACCTTCGAAAAGCATCCGTCATACAAGTTATGGCGATACTCCCGAACTCCCGCCCCAGTACTGGGTGGCGTCGAGGTTATCTCACCCACGAACTGCATAAAAGAGATTTTTGATGTTGGCGTACTAAACTCAGGTATTCCAGAACTGCAACGATAAAATTGTGACGACAACACCTCAGAGCTCAACTCCTCAGGACACTTCCACAAAACCCCTGACAGGAGGCACCAAGACAATGTTCTCGTCACAAAACCATCGGAACGATTCCAAGATACCCGCTTGATCCTAAATTTTTTTAGTGAAATTTGAGAAGAGAAGAGTCAAAACTCTATGTCAGGATGCCTTACCAGAGCGATGAGAAGACTGGGAAGTAAAAAGAATTCCTAAACTCTCCGATATATAATTCCTAAATGACTCAAAACATTTTTCTAGACACAACTTGGCTGCTAAAAACGATCAAGCAATGGGGCTCCTAAGGTCGGGGAAGGCTCTGATTACCAACTTCTAACGCCCTCGATGCGGCTATATCTCCCACGTGTCGAAGCACGACTTAGAGGCATAACCGCATTGAAAGCAATGTCACAAGTGAGGTAATCTTCACACAACCCATGTAATACATAAGGGAAAAAGATACATAGTTGGCTTACAATCGCCACTTCACACAATTACATGAATAAAGCATTACATCATCCAAATACACTCAAGGTCCGACTACGGAACCAAAATAAAAGAATACTACCCCAAATGCTACACAGATCCCCGATCGACCCCAACTAGGCTCCACTACTGATCAACTAGAACGAAACAACACAAAGGACAAGATCTTCATCGAGCTCCTCCTGAGCTTGGTTGCGTCATCTGCACGGACTCATCGGCACCTGCAAGCTGGTTTGGGAAGTATCTGTGAGTCACGGGGACTCAGCAATCTCACACCCTCACGATCAAGACTATTTAAGCTTATGGGTAAGGTAACAGGTATGAGGTGGAGCTGCAGCAAGCGACTAGCATATATGGTGGCTAACATACGCAAATGAGAGCGAGAAGAGAAGGCAAAGCACGGTCGATAAAAGTATGATCAAGAAGTGATCCTAAAACAACCTACGTCAAACATAACTCCAACACCGTGTTCACTTCCCGGACTCCGCCGGAAAGAGACCATCACGGTTACACACACGGTTGATGCATTTTAATTAAGGTCAACTTCAGGTTTTCTACAACCGGACGTTAAGAAATTCCCATCTGCCCATAACCACAGGCACGACTTTCGAAAGTTCAAATCCCTACAGGGGTGTCCCAACTTAGCCCATGACAAGCTCTCACGGTCAACGAAGGAATAGACCTTCTAGCGGGAAGACCCGATCAGACTCGGAATCCCGGTTACAAGACATTTCGACAAGGTAAAACTAAACCAGCAACACCGCCCGAATGTGCCGACAAATCCTGATAGGAGCTGCACATATCTCTTTCTCATGGCACACTCAGATTGTCTTAGGTACGGGTAGGCCAGCCCAGTGTTGCCCCTGGTGGCCACCGGCAGCTGACAGGTGGACCAACACTCAGAGGAGCACTGGCCCGGGGGGGTTAAAATAAGATGACCCTTGAGTGTGCAGAACCCAAGGGAAAGAAAAGGCTAGGTGGAAAATGGTAAAACCAATATTGGGCATTGCTGGAGGAGTTTTACTCAAGGCAAACTGTCAAGGGGTTCCCATAATAGCCCAACCGCATAAGGAACGCAAAATCCGGGAACATAACACCGATATGACGGAAACTAGGGCGGCAAGAGTGGAACAAAACACCAGGCATAAGGCCGAGCCTTCCACCCTTTACCGGGTATATAGATGCATTAATTAAATAAGATATAGTGTGATATCCCAACAAGTAAACATGTTCCCACAAGGAACAACATCTCCATGTTCCAACAAGGAACAAACTTCAATCTTCACCTGCAACTAACAACGCTATAAGAGGGGCTGAGCAAAGCGGTAACATAGCCAAACAACGGTTTGCTAGGACAAGGTGGGTTAGAGGCTTGGTTCAACAATATGGGAGGCACGATAAGCAAGTGGTAGGTATCGCAGCATAGGCATAGCAAAAGAGCGAGCATCTAGCAAGCAAAGATAGAAGTGATTTCGAGGGTATGGTCATCTTTCCTGAAATCCCGTAAGGAAGAAGAACGAGTCCATGAAGAAGACAAACGAACGTAGTCGAACGACTCCTCACAACACGACGTTATCGGACCCAACCCGAAGAAGTAACACCGGAAAGAGGCACACAACATAGTAAACAACCAACACAAAATCATGGCATGATGCACAACAAGTATGATGCATGTCCAGTTTAATGAGGCATGGCATGGCAAAGTGCATAAACAATCCTACAAATTAAGTGGAGCTCATTATGCAACTCCGTTGCATATTGACAAAACCCCACGTCAATTATTTAGTTCTCTCTCGGTTATGTACCCAACAATATTAAATGTTGTTAAGCATGTCAAGATGTAAAACATAAAGGGATTATCTATCTAAACAATTTAAATGGGGCCGGATATAGCAAACAACAAATCCGGTAAATCCCCATAAGCATTAGTAAATTAACGCAAACAACAATTTAAACCATCTAATGTTGTTAACATGATGCAGATGACATGTTCAAGTTTTATGCAAGTTTTATTAAAAGTTGACATGATAATAGATGAGGCACTTGTCATCGTGGCGGAAACAAAAGGGGTGCCACGGTGACGATAACAAAACGGTACCACGACAACGTCCCGGTTCCGACAACTCATTGAGACGTCGGTGCAAAAGAAAGTGTCGCGGGAGCGTGCAAAAGATGGTGGGGTGATCCCGGTTACCGGGTGTCCCACGAATTGGCGATAAGGAAACGAGTGACAATTTGGACACGGTGCAAAACCCGAGCATCTCAAACATCACAAGCATTCATTCACGGACGTCGTCTCGAGGTTATACCTTCGAAGCGTGCATTATCGGAGCGGTTCGAGTTCGATGCGGTGTAGGGGAAGTAGACGTTTTCGGGACATTCGTAGTGGAAGTAGTCGTTCTTGCATGCTCTAGGGTCGACGGTAGAGGTTCTCGCGATCCCGGCGACGGTAGTGGTACATGTTTATCAGTAGTCGAACATGACGAACTTGAATCTCTTCGAGGTTGCCGTGGTACTTGGGGTCTTCGGACTTGCCGGTCTCGTCCTTGTGACGGTAGTCGAACTTGAAGTTTTTGGTTCATAAGTCTTCGGCGACGGTAGTTGTTCACGGCATTTGTGACCCTCGGTTCTTCGGCAACGATAGTCATACACGTCCGTAGATGTTCGGGGTCGTCACCGTTCGTAGTCAAAGTAGTTGAACTTGACGTAATCCACGCAAACGGTGCTTGTTCGGGCATCGATCTTGACGAAGGTGTACTTGGTGAATCCGCGTAGTCGTTCGGGCGTCCGTGTGGTCTTGTCGGTGGGGTACTTGCCACTTGCGGTCCAAATCTATGGTCATAGCCGTGTAGCTGAACTGGACAAAAAAGGGGTCTTGTCGGGGACTTGTCACATCCATCAGGGGCTTGATGGCACTTGACTCGGGCAGGGGCAGCGCTGGAGATGACGAGCTGCTGCTGAGCAAGGAAAGACGATGCAGGGCTACAGCATGGACATGACGGCGGCTTGGACGGACAGAAAGGTGCTTGGGATCGAGCTCCTCTCGAACCATAGTTTGGCTGCGGCACGGAACAGAGGAGGAGGCCCGACGAGGTCGATGGCTCATGCCTCCATGGGGCGGCAAAGGACGAAGTGGCGGGCTTCGGCCTTGGTGCGAGGCAGGGGAGGCGGCGTCGCGCACGGCGAAGGCCGGCAATGAAGGAGAGGTCCCGCTGGACGAGGGGTCGCCGGACCTGGCGATTTCCGGCAGCGGTGATCTCTGGGGCTGATGCAGGGGAGTGAAAAAGGCGACGCGAGGCAGAGGAGCGGTTGTGAGGGGCCATGGCGAGGAGGCGGAGGCGAGCGAGGTGCGGCACCGAGGCGCTCAAGACAGAGCGAGGAAGGCTGCGGGCATGCAGGAAGGCAACTGCACAGGGCTCCGGCGCGCGCGAAGACTTGGCGCGGGGTGACGGCGCCATGGGAGGTGCGCTGTAGGGGAAGAGATGGGGGTCGGCACGAGAGAGAGAGAGAGGGAAGAAGGAGGTCGAGCGAGGGAGAGATGGGGATCGGGCCCCTGGCGGCGCTGGAGGGGGCATCGAGGGAGAGAGCAACGGGATCGGGAGGAGGCTAGGGTTAAGAGGGGTGTGGGCCTCCAGGAGCAAATGGACCGGCCTGGTTGGGAGACCCAAGTGGCCAGCTGGGCCTCTTTCTGTAAACTCCCACTCCTCTTTTATTTACCAAAACAGTAAATAGCACAGAAATAAAATGGGAGAAAGAAAGGGTTGGAGAAAGAATTTGGGCAAGAGGGTAATTTTCTTGAGCTCACAAAAATGTGCATCTTCCAAAAATAGAAAAGAGCACACATGTGAAGTTTGAATTCAAACTCATTTGAATTTAATTCAAATGAGTGTGAGAAGGAAGTGGGTATTCGATAGGTCCAAAAATGTTGGGTATTTTGGTAGAGCTCTGGAAAAGGTAAAAGAATTATCGACAAAGTTTGAGTGTCGAAAATCAGAAGAAGGAAAGGTCAAAGATTTAACATGCAAGTGGGTTGCGAATAATTCCAAATTAATGGAATACTTTATAAAAGCTCCCTAAATATTGGAAGGGTATGTTTTAAAGAGAAACCACCATGTGAGTTCCCTCGATTTAAATAGATCAACGATCTATGCAATTTATTTTAGTGAGATGCAAAAGATTTATGACATGATGACATGATGCAATGCAAAAATAAAAGGAGCAAGCAAAAAAATGAAACACACGGAGAAACCCGGAACCTATGGAAGTCTAGCATCGGCCTTGGGGTGTCACAAGGGACTAATGTGTTTGTGAGAATTGCAGGATAACACAGGTAGAAGTCCCTCATTGATTCGGTTTTCCTACCAGAGATGACCCCTAAAAAAGAATGAAGACATTGAAGTCAAAGGTGGTATGTGAAGACATTCACATTAAAGACTATGACAAGAGAAGACATCGCATGAAGACTATGGAGCACGAAGACTTAGTTGTTTCGTCGTTCTTTTTCTTCTTTGTTGAGTCATAGGAACCACCGTACTATTAAGTGGGGTCCAAGTGAACCAGTCAGAATGACTGAAGTGATGCTTAACCAAAATCCTATGTCTTCGAGTGAAGACTATGAGAGCAAATCTTGTCCAGAGTTGGATAAGTCAGCTTTGCTTGTAGCCCAAGTAAAGTTGCCGTGTGTGTTTGAAATCTGACATTTGGAACACGTGTCTGTTCCTTAGTGACCGAGGGTCATTTCGGACAAATCAGGTCGGGTTGCCTAGTGGCTATAAATAGCCCACCCCCTACAACCATAAACGGTTGGCTGCTCAGAGTTAGTGCACGACTTTTGTCGTTTGAGAGCAACCCACCTCGAATCCTTTGAGAGAGAATTCCTTGCAAGGATAAAGCCCTAAACACCCAGAGCCAAAGAGTGTTAGGAATCACTTAAGTCTTCCTGTCTGTGTGATCTGAAGACTTATTACACTTGAGGACTGTGAATCCTCCAGCCGGTTAGGCGTCGCGTTCTGAGCATCCAAGAGTCATTATGGATCGCCGGTGAATGAAGTCTGTGAAGGTTTGGAAGTCTACCTTGAAGACTTACCAGAGTGATTGGGCGACGACTGGGTGTCCTTAGCTCAAGGGGAATAAGGTGAAGACGAGGTCTTCTGAGTTGAATCTCAGCCTCCCTAACCAGATGTACAGTTGTCACAGTAACTAGAACTGGTCCAACAAATCATTGTATTCAACGAGTCGCTGGTTTCATCCTTCCCTTCCCTTTACTTACTGTCGGTCCTTGTGAAGTCATTGTATGATTGCTTTATCTTTTGTCTTCACTGAGTGACTGCTTGTTCTGATTGGCTTCACAATATCTTCCTACCTGATCTTTACTGCCTAGCTGCTATTAGTCATTGTGCTTTCACTCCATTTAATACTTGACTATGGTTTGCCTAGTGTAGTCTACCTTCCGCTGCATGGTAATAGGTTTATTTCTATCGTTTGTCTTCGAAACTTCCATGTTTTGAAGACTTTCCTAAAAATCGCCTATTCACCCCCCTCTAGTCGATCACTAGCACTTTCACACATCAATAACTTTTAGATCTTCATCTTGATTTTCATAGGAATTGGAAGACACACTTTAATAAAGGCATCTTTGGAAGCACGCATCCTAGCGGTTCTTTCCTTGCACTCATCAATGGAAATTCTCATGGCTTTAAGAGACTCATTGATATCATGCTTAGGAGGAATTGATCTAATCTTTAAAGAATCAATCTCAAGAGAAATTCTATCAACGTTTCTAGCCAAATCATCAACTTTAAGCAATTTCTCTTCAAGCAAAGCATTAAAATTCTTTTGTGAATTCATAAACTCTTTAACACTATTCTCAAATTCAGAGGGCATCTTATTATAATTTCCATACGAGTTGTTGTAGGAATTCCCATAATTATTAGAAGGATTACTAGGATATGGCCTAGGATTAAAATTCCCTCTATAAGCGTTGTTACCAAAATTATTTCTACCAACAAAATTCCCATCCATAGATTCATTATTATTCTCAATCAAAGTAGACAAAGGCATATCATTAGGATCAGAAGAAACACTCTTAGTAGCAAATAATTTCATAAGTTCATCCATCTTTCCACTCAAAACATTGATTTGTTCTATCGCATGCACTCTTTTATTAGAAGATCTTTCAGTATGCCATTGAGAATAATTAACCATAATATTATCTAGGAGTTTAGTAGCATCTCCTAAAGTGATTTCCATAAAAGTTCCTCCTGCGGCCGAATCTAAAAGATTTCTACAAGCAAAATTCAATCCGGCATAAATTTTTTGTATGATCATCCACAAATTCAAACCATGAGTAGGGCAATTACGTATCATTAATTTCATTCTCTCCCAAGCTTGTGCAATATGTTCATGATCAAGTTGCTTAAAATTCATAATATCATTTCTAAGAGAGATGATTCTAGCGGGAGGGAAATACTTAGAGATAAAAGCATCTTTACACTTGTTCCAAGAATCAATACTATTCTTAGGCAAAGATGAAAACCAAGCTTTAGCACAATCTCTAAGCGAAAAAGGAAATAGCTTCAATTTAACGACATCATTATCGACATATTTTTTCTTTTGCATATCACATAAATCAACGAAGCTATTCAGATGAGTAGCGGCATCTTCACTAGGAAGGCCGTCGAATTGATCTTTCATAACAAGATTCAACAAAGCAGTATTAATTTCACAAGATTCAACATCGGTAAGAGGAGCAATCAGAGTGCTAAGGAAATCATTATTATTGGTATTGGTGAAGTCACACAATTTGGTATTATCTTGAGCCATCGCGACAAACAAGCAATCTAACACACGAGCAAACAAAAAGGAAGCGGGCAAAAGAGGCAAATAGAGAGGGATGATAGAGAGAGAGAGAGAGAGCGAATAAAACGGCAAGGGTGAAGTGGGGGAGAGGAAAACGAGAGGCAAATGGCAAATAATGTAATGCGAGAGATAGGGATTGTGATGGGTACTTGGTATGTTGAATTTCTGCGTAGACTCCCCGGCAACGACGCCAGAAATCCTTCTTGCTACGTCTTGCGTTGGTTTTCCCCGAAGAGGAAGGGATGATGCAGCAGAGTAGCGTAAGTATTTCCCTCAGTTTCTGAGAACCAAGGTATCAATCCAGTAGGAGGCCACGCTCAAGTCCCTCGTACCTACACAAAATGATAGCTACTCGCAACCAACGTGATTAGGGGTTATCAATCCCTTCACGGTCACTTACGAGAGTGAGATCTGATACATATAATATTTTTGGTATTTTTGGTATAAAGATGCAAAGTAAAAAGTAAAGGCAAAGTAAAAAGCAAAGCAAGATTAAAGTGATGGAGATTGATATGATGAGAATAGACCCGGGGGCCATAGGTTTCACTAGAGGCTTCTCTCAAGAGCATAAGTATTCTACGGTGGGTGAACAAATTACTGTTGAGCAATTGACAGAATTGAGCATAGTTATGAGAATATCTAGGCATGATCATGTATATAGGCATCACGTCCGTGACAAGTAGATCGAAACGATTCTACATCTACTACTATTACTCCACTCATCGACCGCTATCCAGCATGCATCTAGAGTATTAAGTTAAAAACAGAGTAACGCCTTAAGCAGGATGACATGATGTAGAGATATAAATTCATGCAATATGAAATAAACCCCATCTTGTTATCCTCGATGGCAACGATACAATACGTGCCTTGCTGCCCCTTCTGTCACTGGGTAAGGACACCGCAAGATCGAACCCAAAGCTAAGCACTTCTCCCATGGCAAGAACTACCAATCTAGTTGGCCAAACCAAACGGATAATTCGAAGAGACTTGCAAAGATAACCAATCATACATAAAAGAATTAAGAGAAGATTCAAATATTATTCATAGATAGACTTGATCATAAACCCACAATTCATCGGTCTCAACAAACACACCGCAAAAAGAAGATTAGATCGAATAGATCTCCACAAGAGAGGGGGATAACTTTGTATTGAGATCCAAAAAGAGAGAAGAAGCCATCTAGATACTAACTATGGACCCGAAGGTCTGAGGTAAACTACTCACACTTCATCGGAGAGGCTATGATGATGTAGAAGCCCTCCGTGATGACGGCCCTCTTCCGGCGGAGCTCCGGAACAGGCCCCAAGATGGGATCTCATGGATACAGAAAGTTGCGGCGGTGGAATTTGGTTTTTGGCTTCTATTCTGATCGTTTGGGGGTACGTGTGTATATATAGGAGGAAGGAGTACGCCGGAGGAGCACCGAGGGGCCCACGAGGCAGGGGGCGCGCCCTAGGGGGGGGGCGCCCCCCACCATCGTGACCACCTCTTTTGTTCCTTGGAGAAGGGTCCAAGTCTCCTGGATCACGTTCGGTGAGAAAATCACATTCCTGAAGGTTTTATTCCGTTTGGACTCCGTTTGATATTCCGTTTCTTCGAAACACTGAAATAGGCAAAAAACAACAATTCTAGGCTGGGCCTCCGGTTAATAGGTTAGTCCCAAAAATAATATAAAAGTGGAAAATAAAGCCCAATATAGTCCAAAACAGTAGATAATATAGCATGGAGCAATCAAAAATTATAGATACGTTGGAGACGTATCAGCTATAAAACGTCAGAACGTAAGTGGGTGATTATAAAGATGCTCTATAGGTGTCTCCGATGGTGTTTGTTGAGTTGGGATAGATCGAGATTAGGATTTGTCACTCCGATTGTCGGAGAGGTATCTCTGGGCCCTCTCGGTAATGCACATCACTATAAGCCTTGCAGGCAATGTGACTAATGAGTTAGTTGTGGGATGTTGCATTATGGAACGAGTAAAGAGACTTGCCGGTAACGAGATTGAACTAGGTATGATGATACCGACGATCGAATCTCAGGCAAGTAATATACCGATGACAAAGGGAACAACGTATGTTGTTATGCGTTTTGACCAATAAAGATCTTCATAGAATATGTAGGAGCCAATATAAGCATCCAGGTTCCGCTATTGGTTATTGACCGGAGATGTGTCTCGGTCATCTCTACATAGTTCTCGAACCCGTAGGGTCCGCATACTTAACATTCGATGACGATTTGTATTATGAGTTATGTGAATTGATTTACCTAAGGTTGTTCAGAGTCCCGAATGAGATCACGGACATGACGAGGAGTCTCGAAATGGTCAAGATGTAAAGATCGATACATTGTAAGGCTATATTCGGACATCGGAAAGGTTCTGAGTGATTCGGGTATTTTTTGGAGTACCGGAGAGTTACGGGAATTCACCGGGGGAAGTAGTGGGCCTTAATGGGCCATACGGGAAAGGAGAGAAGGCCTCAAGGGTTGGCTGCGCTCCCCCCATGGCAAGTCCAAATTGGACTAGGGAGGGGGCGACGCCCCCCTCTCTTTCCTTCTCCCTCTCCTACTCTTTCCCTCTCTCCCCTCTTGGAAAAGGAAGGGGACTCCAACTAGGATTGGGAATCCTAGTTGGACTCCCCCTATAGGCGCGCGCCCTCCTAGGCCGGCCTCCTCCTCCCTCCTTTGTATACGTGGGCAGGGGGCACCCCAAAGGCACTCCAGGATTTGTCTTAGCCGTGTGTGGTGCTCCCCTCCACAGTTACACACCTCGGTCATATCGTCGTAGTGCTTAGGCGAAGCCCTGCGCTGGTAACTTCATCATCATCGTCGCCACGCCGTCGTGCTGACGGAAATCTCCTTCGGCCTCAACTGGATCAAGAGCTCGAGGGACGTCATCAAGCTGAACATGTGCTGAAGGTGGAGGTGTCATACGTTCGGTACTTGGATCGGTTAGATCGATAAGACGTTCGACTACATCAACCGCGTTACTAAATGCTTCTGCGTTCGGTCTACGAGGGTACGTAGACACACTGTCCCCTCTCGTTGCTATGCATCTCCTAGATAGATCTTGCATGATCATAGGAAAATATTGAAATACTGCGTTCCCCAACAACTATATGAGACAACGATGTCTCATCGTCATCATCATCATCATCATAATGGTCCAACACAATCGTCTCATAATCATCTTGAAATACTGATTCAAGTTATTACAAGTCTCGCATACATGCAACTGGTCACATACACATGTTTCATCATCGATATAAACTATGATATAATCACATACAAGAGAAGAGCGATCACTATGAGCAAGAAAGGGATTATGAAGTAGCACTACTGCATGAAGGTCCTAAGATGACACATGTATAAGAGACAAATCGACCAAATTGTGTGTGATGCATCAATCGCAAACAGTGTGGTAATAAAACCGCCGCCAATAAAATGAACTGTGTGTGATGGCTGATCAATCAAGCACGATTTGGATTAGAGTTGCGTGTGCGAAACATGGCATATAGTTGATCCATATGAACTATTTGCAATGAGCCAAAAAACACAAATGGTTACCTAGATCAAGATGTGTGCGATAGATGTCATACATGTCACTTGGATGAACTATTTGCAATGAGCCATAAGAACACAAACGATTTGGCTTAACAAGATGTGTGTGATACCCAACAAACACTGTTAAATTGTATACAGTGGGCACGAAAGGAAATATACTTCATGGATGAGATCCCTCAAGCCCCCCAAAGAGCAACCAATGTCTCCCTTCAACCGATGACTCTTATTGCCACAACAGCTCTCGTGTGCTTCCTCGGAGGAACCTAATAATCATAATCCGATGGCTGATGCATCGACCTGTGATCAGCCCACCCGACTTCCTATCGTACAGGCCATGTCATCATTCGCTCCTGAGCAGCCTATGACATAGCCTACAACTACTAAAGACGCACCACCGGTTCAAACATCGGCCATTGAAGCAGCAGGGGGAGAAATAGCGGCACTGCATGCTCAACAGACCAACCCGGTGGAACGGACTGCTAAGTAGTCCGACGCTTCAGAACCCCCTACTCGACACTCAGATGGGTTGGAAGCGCTTGCTAAGCAGCCCGAAGGTCCAGAACCGCCTGCTCATCAGTCCGGTGGTTCAGAACTGCCTGATCATCATACTGATGTGTCAGCACTACCTGCTCAACAAACCAACGTGTTGGCACAACCGCCGCACCTGATACGTCTCCAACGTATCTACAATTTTTGATTGTTCCATGCTATTATATTATCAATCTTGGATATTTTGCAATCATTTTATAGCAACTTTATATCATTTTTTGGGACTAACATATTGACATAGTGCCTAGTGCTACTTGTTGTTTTTTGCTTGTTTTTTACTTCGCAAGAAATCAAAACCAAACAGAGTCCAAACACAGCGGAACTTTTTGGTGATTTACCTGGAGGGGGCTCCGAGGGGAGCACAACCCACCAGGGCGCGCCTGGGGGCCTAGATGAAGGAAATATGCCCTAGAGGCAATAATAAAGTTGTTATTTATATTTCCTTATATCATGATATATTTTTATTATTCATGCTAGAATTGTATTAACCAGAAACTTAGTACACGTGTGAATACATAGACAAACAAAGTGTCCCTAGTATGCCTCTACTTGACTAGCTCGTTAATCAAAGATGGTCAAGTTTCCTAGCCATAGACATGTGTTGTCATTTGATGAAGGGATCACATCATTAGATAATTATGTGATGGACAAGACCCATCCGTTAGCTTAGCACTATGTTCGTTTAGTTTATTGCTATTGCTTTCTTCATGACTTATACATGTTCCTATGACTATGAGATTATGAAACTCCTGAATACCGGACGAACACTTAGTGTGCTATCAAACGTCACAACTAACTGGGTGATTATAAAGATGCTCTACACGTGTCTCTGATGGTATTTGTTGAGTTGGCATAGATCAAGATTAGGATTTGTCACTCCGATTGTCGGAGAGGTATCTCTGGGCCCTCTCGGTAATGCACATCACTATAAGCCTTGCAAGCAATGTGACTAATGAGTTAGTTGCGGGATGATGCATTACAGAATGAGTAAAGAGACTTGACGGTAATGAGATCGAACTAGGTATGATGATACCGATGATCGAATATCGGGCAAGTAACATACCGTTGACAAAGGGAATGCTACCTCTTGAGCACTATGTTGGTTTTCCCTTGAAGAGGAAAGGGTGATGCAGCAAAGTAGCATAAGTATTTCCCTCAGTTTTGAGAACCAAGGTATCAATCCAGTAGGAGACTACACGCAAGTCCCTCGTACCTACACAAACAAATAAGAACCTCGCAACCAACGCGATAAAGGGGTTGTCAATCTCTTCACGCTCACTTACGAGAGTGAGATCTGATAGAGATAATAATAATAAGATAAATACTTTTGGTATTTTTATGATATAGATTGAAAGTAAAGATTGCAAAATAAAATAGATTGGAAACTTATATGATAAAAGATAGACCCGGGGGCCATAGGTTTCACTAGTGGCTTCTCTCAAGATAGCATAAGTATTACAGTGGGTGAACAAATTACTGTCGAGCAATTGATAGAAAAGTGCATAATTATGAGAATATCTAGGCATGATCATGTATATAGGCATCACATCCGCGACAAGTAGACCGAAATGATTCTGCATCTACTACTATTACTCCACACATCGACCGCTATCCAGCATGCATCTAGAGTATTAAGTTCATAAGAACAGAGTAACGCATTAGGCAAGATGACATGATGTAGAGGGATAAACTCAAGCAATATGATATAAACCCCATCTATTTATCCTCGATGGCAACAATACAATACGTGCCTGGCTGCCCCTGCTCTCACCGGGAAAGGACACCGCAAGATTGAACCCAAAGCTAAGCACTTCTCCCATTGCAAGAAAGATCAATCTAGTAGGCCAAACCAATCTGATAACTCGAAGAGACTTGCATATATAACCAATCATACATAAAAGATTTCAGAGAAGAATCAAATATTGTTCGTAGATAAACTTGATCATAAACCCACAACTCATCGGATCTCGACAAACACACCGCAAAAAGAGTTACATCAAATAGATCTCCAAGAAGATCGAGGAGAACATTATATTGAAATCCAAAGAGAGAGAAGAAGCCATCTAGGTAATAACTATGGACCCGAAGGTCTGTGTAAACTACTCACAGGTCATCGGTGAGGCTATGGTGTTGATGTAGAATCCCCCCGTGATCGATTCCCCCTCCGGCGGAGCTCCGGAAAAGGCCCCAAGATGGGATCTCTTGGGTACAGAAGGTTGCGACCGTGGAAATAGGGTTTCGTGGTGCTCCTGGATGTTTTTGGGGTATATGGATATATATAGGTGGAAGAAGTAGGTCGGTGGAGCTACGAGGGGCCCACGAGGGTGGCGGGCGCGCCTAGGGGGCAGGCGCGCCTCTCTGCCTCGTGGCCTCCTTGTCGATTCCTTGACGTCTACTCCAAGTCCCCTGGATCACGTTTGTTCCAAAAATAACTGTCCCGAAGGTTTCATTCCATTTGGATTCCGTTTGATATTCCTTTTCTGCGAAACACTGAAATAGGCAAAAAAACAACAATTTGGACTGGGCCTTGGGTTAGTAGGTTAGTCCCAAAAATAATATAAAAGCATATAAATAAGCCCATTAACATCCAAAACAGATAATATAATAGCATGGAACAATAAAAAATTATAGATACGCTGGAGACGTATCAGCATCCCCAAGCTTAATTCCTGCTCGTCCTCGAGTAGGTAAATGATAAAAACAAATTTTTTGATGTGGAATGCTACCTCTCATAATTATCAATGTAATTTTCTTTATTGTGGCATGAATGTTCATATCCAAAAGATTCAAGATAAAAGTTTAATGTTGACATAAAAATAATAATACTTCAAGCATACTAACAAAGCAATCATGTCTTCTCAAAATAACATGGCCAAAGAAAGTTATCCCTACAAAATCATATAGTCTGGCTATGCTCTATCTTCACCACACAAAGTATTTAAATCATGCACAACCCAGATGACAAGCCAAGCAATTGTTTCATACTTTGATGTTCTCAAACTTTTTCAATCTTCACGCAATACATGAGCGTGAGCCATGGACATAGCACTATATGTGGAATAGAGTGGTGGTTGTGGAGAACACAAAAAGAGAAGATAGTCTCACATCAACTAGGCGTATCAATGAGCTATGGAGATGCCCATCAATAGATATCAATGTGAGTGAGTAGGGATTGCCATGCAATGGATGCACTAGAGCTATAAGTGTATGAAAGCTCAAAAAGGAACTAAGTGGGTGTGCATCCAACTTGCTTGCTCACGAAGACCTAGGGCAATTTGACGAAGCCCGTCATTGGAATATACATGCCAAGTTCTATAATGTAAAATTCCCACTAGTATATGAAGGTGACAAAATAGGAGACTCTCCATCATGAAGATCATGGTGCTACTTTGAAGCACAAGTGTGGTAAAAGGATAGTAGCATTGTCCCTTCCCTCTTTTTCTCTCATTTCTCCCCTTTTTTATTTGGGCCTTTTTTATGGCCTCTTTTTTTCTTTTTTATTTTTCATCCGGAGTCTCATCTCGACTTGTGGGGGAATCATAGTCTCCATCATCCTTCCCTCACTTGGGACAATGCTCTAATAATGATGATCATCACACTTTTATTTACTTACAACTCAAAAATTAGAACTCGATACTAAAACGAAATATGACCCTATGTTAATGCCTCCGGCGGTGCACCGGGATGTGCAATGAATCAAGAGTGACATGTATGAAATAATTATGAACGTGGCTTTGCCACAAATACGATGTCAACTACATGATCATGCAAGGCAATATGACAATGATGAAGCGTGTCATAATAAACGGAAAGGTGGTAAGTTTCATGGAAATATATCTCGGAATGGCTATGGAAATACCATAATAGGTAGGTATGGTGGCTGTTTTGAGGAAGGTATAAGGTGGGTTTATGGTACCGGTGAAAGTTGCGCGATACTAGAGAGGCTAGCAATGGTGGAACGGTGAGAGTGCGTATAATTCATGGACTCAACATTAGTCATAAAGAAATCATATACTTATTGCAAAAATCTATTAGTTATCTAAACAAAGTGCTACGCGCATGCTCCTAGGGGGATAGATTGGTAGAAAAATACCATCGCTCATCCCCGACCGCCACTCATAAGGAAGACAATCAATAAATAAATCATGCTCCGACTTCATCACATAACGGTTCACCATACGTGCGTGCTACGGGAATCACAAACTTTAGAAGAAGTATTTATCAAATTCAAAACTTCTCAATTAGCATGACTCTAATATCACCATCTTCATATCTCAAAACAATCATCAAGTATCAAACTTCTCATAGTATTCAATGCACTTTTTATGATAGTTTTTATTATACCCATCCTGGATGCCTATCATATTAGGACTAATTTTATAACCAAAGCAAATTGCCATTCTGTTCTAAAATACTCTCAAAATAATATAAATGAAGCATGAGAGATCAATAATTTCTATAAAATAAAACCACCACTGAGCTCTTAAAGATATAAGTGAAGTACTAGAGCAAAATTATCTAGCACATAGAGTATTCTAATAAATTCCAATTCATGTGTGTCTCTCCCAAAAGGCGTGTACAACAAGTATTATTGTGGTAAACTAAAAATCAAAGACTCAAATCATACAAGACGCTCCAAGCAAAACACATATCATGTGGTGAATAAAAATATAGCCTCAAGTAAAGTTACCGATGGAAGAAGACAAAAGAGGGGATGCCTTCTGGGGCATCTCCAAGCTTAGGCTTTTGGTTGTCCTTGAATTTACCTTGGGTGCCTTTGGAATCCGCAATCTTAGGCTCTTGTCACTCCTTATTCCATAATCCATCAAATCTTTACCCAAAACTTGAAAACTTCACAACACAAAACTCAACAAAAAATCTCATGAGCTCCGTTTGTATAAGGAAACAAACCACCACTTAAGGTACTGTAATGAACTCATTTTTTATTTATATTGGTGTTAAACCTACTGTATTCCAACTTATCTATGGTTCACACACTCTGATACTAGCCATAGATTCATGAAAATAAGCAAACAACACACGAAAAACAGAATCTGTCAAAAACAGAACAGTCTGTAGTAATTTGTATGTTTCTAATACTTATGTAACCCCCAAAATTCTGAAATAAATTGGTGGACTTGAGGAATTTGTCTATTAATAATATTCAAAAAGAATCAACCTAATCTTACTCTCGAGTAAAAAATGGCAGTAAATATCGTGAGCGCTAAAGTTTCTGTTTTTTACAACAAGATCGCTAAAACTTCCCCCAAGTCTTCCCAAAGGTTCTACTTGGCACAAACACTAATTAAAAGCATAAAACCACATATAAACACAGGCTAGATGAATTATTTATTAATAAATAGAACCAAAAAGCAAGGAACAAAAATAAAATTGGGTTGCCTCCCAACAAGCGCTATCGTTTAACGCCCCTAGCTAGGCATAAAAGCAAGAATAGATCTAGGTATTATCATATTTGGTATGCAATTCATAGGTGGCTCTCATAATAGATTCATAAGGTAATTTAATTTTATTTCTAGGAAAGTGTTCCATTCCTTTCCTTAACGGAAATTGGAATCTAATATTCCCTTCTTTCATATCAATAATTGTACCAATCGTTCTAAGGAAAGGTCTACCAAGAACAATAGGACATGTAGGATTGCAATCAATGTCAAGAACAATGAAATCTATGGGCACATAATTCCTATTTGCAACAATAAGAACATCATTAATCCTTCCCATAGGTTTCTTAATAGTGGAATCCGCAAGATGCAAATTTAAAGAACAATCATTCAATTCACGGAAACCTAACACATCACACAAAGTTTTTGTAATCGTGGAAACAATAGCACCCAAATCACATAAAGCATAGCATTCATGATCTCTAATTTTAATTTTAATAGTAGGTTCCCACTCATCATAAAGTTTTCTAGGGATAGAAACTTCTAATTCAAGTTTTCTTTATAAGATTGCATTAAAGCATCAACAATATGTTTGGTAAAAGCTTTATTTTGACTATAAGCATGCGGAGAATTTAGCACGGATTGCAACAAGTAAATACAATCTATCAACGAGCAATTATCACAATTAAATTCCTTGAAATCCAAAATAGTGGGTTCATTTCTATGTAAAGTTTTGACCTCTCCAATCCCACTTTTACCAATTGTTGCATCAGGATCTAAAAACTCCGAATCATTGGGACACCTTTTAACTAAAGTTGACTCATCTCCAGTCCCATCATTATCAAGATTCATATTGCAAAACAAGGATTTAATAGGAGACACATCAATCACTTTTAGATCTTCATCCTTATTATCATCAAAACTAGAAGAACACACTTTTATAAAGCAATCCTTTTTAGCACGTATCCTAGCGGTTCTTTCTTTGCACTCATCAATGGAGATTCTCATGGATTTGAGAGACTCATTGATATCATGCTTGGGTGGAATAGATCTAAGTTTCAAAGAATCAACATCAAGAGAAATTCTATCCACGTTCCTAGCCAACTCATCAATCTTAGACAATTTTTCTTCAATCAAAGCATTGAAAGTTTTTTGTGAACTAATAAATTATTTAATACTAGATTCAAAATCAGAGGGCATCTTATTATTATTTCCATAAGAATTCTTGTAGGAATTACCATAATTATTAGAGGAATTACTAGGATACGGCCTAGGATTAAAGTTTTCTCTATACGCGTTGTTACCAAAATTGTTCCTACCAACAAAATTCACATCCATAGATTCATTATTATTCTCAATCAAGGTAGACAAAGGCATGTCATTAGGATAAGAATAAACACTCTTATTAGCAAACAATTTCATAAGTTCATCCATCTTTCCACTCAAAACATTATTTTCTTCTATAGCATGAACTTTTTTACTAGTAGATCTTTCGGTGTGCCATTGAGAATATTTAACCATAATATTATCTAGGAGTTTAGTAGCTTCTCCTAAAGTGATTTCCATAAAAGTGCCTCCTACGGCCGAATCTAAAAAATTTCTAGAAGCAAAATTCAATACAGCATAAATTTTTTGTATGATCATCCACAAATTCAAACCATGTGTAGGGCAATTACGTATCATTAGTTTCATACTCTCCCAAGATGTTGCAACATGCTCATGATCTAGTTGCTTAAAGTTCATAATATCGTTTCTAAGAGAGATGATCTTAGCGCGAGGAAAATACTTAGAGATAAAAGCATCTTTGCACTTGTTCCAAGAATCAATACTATTTTTAGGCAAAGACGAAAACTAGGTTTTAGCATGATCTCTAAGCGAAAACGGAAATAGCTTCAATTTAACTATATCATTATCCATATCTTTCTTCTTTTGCATATCACACAAATCAACTAAGCTGTTTGGATGGGTAGCGGCATATTCACTAGGAAGGCGAGAGAACGGATCTTTCATGACAAGATTCAGCAAAGCAAAATTAATTTCACAAGATTCAACATCGGTAGGAGGAGCAATCGGAGTGCTAATAAAATCATTATTGTTGGTATTGGAAAAATCACATAATTTAGTATTATCTTGAGCCATCATGACAAACAATCCAACACACAAGCAAGCAAGAGGTAAACAAAAAGAGGCAAACGGAAAGGATGCGAATAAAACGGCAAGGGTGAAGTGGGGAAGAGGAAAACGAGAGGCAAATGGCAAATAATATAATGCGAGGGATAAGAGTTTGTGATGGGTACTTGGTATATCTTGACTTGTGGTAGATCTTCCCGGCAACGGTGCTAGAAATCCTTCTTGCTACCTCTTGAGCACTGCGTTGGTTTTCCCTTGAAGAGGAAAGGGTGATGCAACAAAGTAGCGTAAGTATTTCCCTCAGTTTTGAGAACCAAGGTATCAATACGGTAGGAGACTACATGCAAGTCCCTCATACCTACACAAACAAATAAGAACCTCGCAACCAACGCGATAAAGGGGTTGTCGATCCCTTCACGGTCACTTACGAGAGTGAGATCTGATAGAGATAATAATAATAAGATAAATATTTTTGGTATTTTTATGATATAGATTGAAAGTAAAGATTGCAAAACAAAATAGATTGGAAACTTATATGATAAAAGATAGACCCGGGGGGCATATGTTTCACTAGTGGCTTCTCTAAAGATAACATAAGTATTACGGTGGGAGAACAAATTACTATCGAGAAATTGATAGAAAAGTGCATAATTATGAGAATATCTAGGCATGATCATGTATATAGGCATCACATCCGCGACAAGTAGACCTAAATGATTCTGCATCTACTACTATTACTGCACACATCGACCGCTATCCAGCATGCATCTAGAGTATTAACTTCATAAGAACAAAGTAACACATTAGGCAAGATGACATGATGTAGAGGGATAAACTCAAGCAATATGATATAAACCCCATCTTTTTATCCTCGATGGCAACAATACAATACGTGCCTTGCTGCCCCTGCTGTCACCGGGAAAGGACACCGCAAGATTGAACCGAAAGCTAAGCACTTATCCCATTGCAAGAAGGATCAATCTAGTAGGCCAAACCAAACTGATAATTCGAAGAGACTTGCAAAGATAACAAATCACACATAAAAGATTTTAGAGAAGAATCAAATATTGTTCATAAATAAACTTTATCATAAACCCACAATTCATTGAATCTCGACAAACACACCGCAAAAAGAGTTACATCAAATAGATCTCCAAGAAGATCAAGGAGAACATTGTATTGAAATCCAAAGAGAGAGAAGAAGCCATCTAGGTAATAACTATGAACCCGAAGGTCTGTGGTAAACTACTCACACATCATCGGAGAGGCTATGGTGTTGATGTCGAATCCCTCCGTGATCGATTCCCCCTCCAGCGGAGCTCCGGAAAAGGCCCCAAGATGGGATCTCTTGGGTACAGAAGGTTGCAGCAGTGGAAATAGATTTTTGTGGTGCTCCTAGATGTTTTCGGGGTATATGGATATATATAAGAGGAATAAGTAAGTCGGTGGAGCTACGAGGGGCCCACGAGGGTGGGGGCGCGCCCAGGGGGGCAGGCGTTCCTCCCTGCCTCATGACCTCCTCGTTTCTTTCTTGACGTCTACTCCAAGTCCCCTGGATCATGTTTGTTCAAAAAATAACTCTCCCGAAGGTTTCATTCCGTTTGATATTCCTTTTCTGTGAAACACTGAAATAGGCAAAAAAACAGCAATTTGCACTGGGCCTTGGGTTAGTAGGTTAGTCCCAAAAATAATATGAAAGTGTATAAATAATCCCATTAACATCCAAAACAGATAATATAATAGCATGGAACAATCAAAAATTATAGATACGTTGGAGACGTATCAGGGAACAACGTATGTTGTCGTGCGGTTTGACCAATAAAGATCTTCGTAGAATATGTAGGAACCAATATGAGCATCCAGGTTCCGCTATTGGTTATTGACCGGAGATGTGTCTCGCTCATGTCTACATAGTTCTCGAACCCGTAGGGTCTGCACGCATAATGTTGGATGACGATTCGTATTATGAGTTTATGTGATTTGATGTACCGAAGGTTGTTCGGAGTCCTAGATGAGATCACCGACATGACGAGGAGTCTTGAAATGGTCGAGACATAAATATTCATAAATTGGAAGGCTATTTTCAGACACCGGAATGGTTCGGGTCATTTCAGATAAGTTTCAGAGTACCGGGGGTTACCGGAACCCCCCCCCCCACCCCCGGGTAGTTATTGGGCCTCATGGGCCTAATGGTGGAAGAGAGAAGGCAGGCCAAGGTGTGGTGCGTGCCCCCCATAGCCCAAACCGAATTGGACTAGGGCTAGTGGCCTGGGCCCCCTTTCCTTCTCTTCTTCCTCTCCTTCCTTCTTCTCCTACTAGGACTAGGGAAGGGGAAAACTGTAACATCCCAAATTTTCAATTTGGAATGTTATACATAGATCATTCATGCATATCATATTTTATTGCATTTTGTTTCGTGATCCTCGAAATCCTAAGCAACTCAAGGACCCTCGGAGAGAGTTGGGGATTTCCCTGTTTTCATATTTGAGTTTTATCAAATAATGAAACATGGATTTTTGGTTTTAATTATTTTTATCTCCAAAAAATATTTCATATTAAAATATATGAGAGGAGATAATATGACTTCTCCAAAATAAATGAAATATTGGAGGAAAAATATTAAAATCAAATATTTGATTTTATTCGGAGTTTATTGCTATTTTATTTGAATTAGAAAAATTGCACGTTTTTCAAAGTTGCATTTTAGGGCCAAGAAAATGTTCATCTTGTTCTAAATATTTTATTTAGACGATGGAAATTTGTTTTGGCATTTTTATTTTTTATTTTTTATAGGATTTTTTTAGTTTCGGCGAAATTATTAAAAAAAAAGTTTCCTCCGCCGACTGGGCCGAAGCCCAAGTCAGCCGGCCCACCTCCCCGCGCCGTCTCCTTCCAGGACGGGAGCGCGCCTTTGCCCGCGAGGCCGAGTCCGGCCGGGACTCTCCCTGCCCGCTCCGCTTGCCCCCTCGCCCAAGCAAGCACCCCCTCCTATAAGTACCCCGCCCCCGCCCCCGATTTCCGCCACCACCGCCGCACCCCGCCGCAACCGGAGCCGCCTCGTCGCCCATTGCCGCGTCGCCGCCGCCGCGCCGCTCCTGCCACCCGCGCCGCCCACCGCCGTAGCACCGCCTTGCCGGAGTCACCGCCCCGCCTCGCCGGAGGTAAAGCCGTCGTTCGTTTTTTTAAAAAGAACCGATCCGTTTTTTAGAAAACCCTAGGTTTTTTTTTGAATCGATCGGTTCACCGATTTTTTCTCGGATTAGTTATTTAGCGGATGTTCGTCCGTACGTTCGTTTTAACGAATGGTGTCCACTCATTAGCCACAGACAGCGAACGTTCGTTCGTTAGCTTGTTCATCGGTTTTTCTTTTTCTCAGATTTTCCGCGATTATTTTCGATCGCGATTTCTGATCCGATTTTTGTTTTAGTTTATCTTTTCGCTCGTTTGTTGGAATTAGGCGATTCAAGCGCCTAGATCTTCATCTCGAAACCCTCTTTTTGTTTAATCAACTTGAACAAGGTTTTGATACTTTAAAATTTGACTTTAGTCCAGAATAGTAAACGGACCTTGTTTCTTTTGCAGTTTGAGTTTCGTTGCCCGTTTGATTTGATTCTTTTTTGCAAACTAGAGTTCTTAAGTTGAACTTTCTGGTTAGACCTTCTTATTTGAGTTTTATCCATGCTTCTTTGCTTGATTGCCTATGTATGCTATTGCTTGTTTGCGATAGAACACCCGGAGTGCGAAGCGTGCTACTCCGAATCTTTAGATTTTGCGGATCATCAGCAAGGCAAGTAACACTTTGATCATACCCCTTTATCACCCAGTTTTTATGCATTAGCTCCAATCCTCAAACATTGCATGATTAGGATGTGATTAGCTTCTGGGTTGGGAAGTAGTTAATGAGGTAGAACCTATTGTCCTATTATTATCAAACCCTTGGGAGTTACTTCTACGTATTGATCATATTGCTATGTTATGCTCGTAGACGTGGTTTGGGTGAGTGAAATCCATGATAGATGTGAGATTGTTAATTAATGGTTCAACTTAAGGTGGCAACTTGAATACACATCTAGGTGGATTATTTGTCGGGCACCTGGAGAATCCAGTGTTGTCCTAGGATATCCCGGAGTACCCGTGTGATAATCCTATGGTCCGCCACCCAGGCTCAAAGGGAACTGAGATATTTCATGCTAGAAACTTCCGTGTGCAGCCACATGCTATTATGGGCTCTAGCATAGCTGAGTAAGTTACATGAGCTCTCGAAGAGGTGGATCAGCAGGTAGAGGGATGTAGGTTGGTATGGTCTGCCCGGAGTAAAGAGTAAATGTTTCTGAAAGTCTGTGTCTCGGTCATCCGTTTCTCAAACACCCTGTAGTGCAAGAAATCCAACGAAGGAGATCGGGTCTTGTGGGGAAAAGTGCACAAACCTCTGTAGAGTGTACAATCTCATCATGGTTAGCCATGTCCCCGGTTATGGACAATTCTTGAGTATCTAGTACTTGGATTATCATAAGTATCTCATCACTCTAAATTAATATTGTTGGGTTGATAATTACTTTTAATTGGGATTGAGTTGGAGGAACCTTATCAATGATGTTTCAACTACCATGATAGTTAAATAAAATCTATTCCTTTGTTGTAGGAAAAAATTGGCTTTTCGCAAAAACTATAACCATAGAGCTTTCCACCAGCCAAATATGCATGTAGTGATAGCATTATTCTGTTCTTGCTCTACTCTATTATATTGCCAGCATATTCCATGTGCTGACCTGGTTTCGGGCTGCAACGTATTATGTTGCAGACTTTTCAGACAAGGAGTAAGGTTCGTTAGGTCGTTGTCGTGCAGCTCAGCTGTGTCATTGGAGTTGATGGACTCACTTTATCTTCCAAGCCTTCCGCTGTTATCGTATTAGATGGCCTTAAGCCATATTTATTGTAATAAGTTCTCTTTTGAGACATTCGATGTAATAAGTGTGTGATTGCTACTCTGTTATAAATCCTTTGAGTACTATGTGTGTCAGCATTACCGATCTAGGGATGACACTAAAGCACAGAGACTTGACCGTTTGAGGTCGGTTCGCTACAAGATGGTATCAGAGCACACGCTGAGTGTAGGACACGACCACTAAGCTAAAGCCCTAGATCACTATTCTCTTCTCATTTCTGACTCCTCTCCATTTTCTACTCTTTAGGATGGCGGACGAAGGAACAAGTTTGCACAACCGGATGAAGACGCACCTTTTGGACGACACTTGAAGGAAGTCACTAGGTACCTAAACATAGGAATACCAAGCTCCACCGGGACTTACAACGCCACTTTACCAGAAGAGGAGCGATGGATGATTCAAGTTCAAGTTCCAGGAAGGACATTCATGCCAGTCACTAAGCCCATAGTGTTTTCCTTTTATGCACCAACCTGGAGTCTAGGAAAGAGTATGGCAGCTCACATCACCATGGGACGCATTGGAGAAGTTTACCAAAAGGATCTTAAGGATACTATCTACCAGATTTGTGGGCGCCGAGATGAGCAATGGGAGATGATCAGCACCAGGAAAGATAGATCAATTGCAGCTTTCATCCAAGAGTTAAACCAGCACATTCGTCGCCAGGAGAACCAGATGTGCGCAGGCATGATAGATCTGAAGAAGGCTATGGAAAGGATCACGGAACTGGAGGAAGAACTCAAGGATACACGCGAAGATTATGAGGAAGAAATCGTCGTACTAGTGGAGAAGAATGATGATCTGGAAAGGAAGCTAGGAATATTCATGGGAGACCCCGCACCAGGAGGAGAAGACGAAGAACCCAAGGAGATTCGTCCAGAGGACTACATCATCATCGACGACACCGACTCAGACCCCGACGACAGCGATGATGACTATGAAGACGAAGCTGGAGCAGACATCATGGAGTCTTCGATCGATCAATATTTTTAGTAGACCACCACATCAGTAGTAGTATTCCACCATATATATAGTATAGTCTGAGCACTTTTGTAACGATAGTTAGATCGATTGTATGCCCTTGCTTGATTGATTGAGTGAAATTATTGTGTTTGTCTCATGTGCATATGGGTAGTGTTTCTCTCATTAGACCTCATTCTATTCTAATCTCTTCCCTCTAAAACCCATCAGATGCCTTCGAGATGTGACCTCGGATTTACCTTCCCACCGGAGCTCACTCAGTTGATCCAGCAGCATAATACCCTGATGCAGTTGTTAGTTCAAAACCAAGGCAACAACAACAACAACAACAACAACAACCCACCACCACCAGTAGCAGTTGATAACTTAGCCCGTTTTCTAAGGTTGCAACCGCCAGTGTTTTCTAGTAGCACCGAGCCCATAGTAGCAGATGATTGGCTCCGCAGGATTGGAAGGGAGTTAACCACTGCAGGATGTACCAATGCTGAGAAGGTGCATTTTGCCGCACATCAGTTGGATGGACCAGCAGCCTCATGGTGGGAGAATTACACTGTTACCTACCCTATAGCCACTCTTACATGGGACCAGTTTCAACAAGCTTTCCGCATAGCCCATGTCTCAACTGGAGCTATGAGTATGAAGAAGCGTGAGTTTCGCAACTTACGCCAGGGGAACCGTACTGTGGCTCAGTACGCGGATGAGTTTAGCAAGTTATCTCACTATGCCCTGACGATGTGGCCACAGATGCCGCAAAGCAGGAGAAGTTTATGGAAGGGCTGAATGATGAGATGAGCATGCAGTTGATGGTGGCAACATTCAACAACTACCAGGAGTTGGTAGATAAGGCTCTTATGCTTGAAGGGAAGCAGCAGTAGATTGAGAGCCGTAAGAGGAAGTATGGACAAGGAAGATATAATTCAGGAACTCAGCAGAAGCCTCGCCTAACCCCGAACTCGGGAGGACTTGTTCATAACCATGGAGGCCACAACCACAATGGAGGAAGTACCCATAATCATACCAGCCCAAGGAATGGGAATGGGAATGGGGCAAGCAACAATCAGAACCGTTCCAATCTAGCCACACCCACCAAGAGAGACCTAAGCCACGTTACATGTTTCAAGTGTGGGAAGACTGGACACTATGCCACAGAGTGCCCTGAAGTGAAGAATGGAAACGATAATGGGAGCACTGGGAAGAAGACAAGTGAACCACATTAATGTGGAGGAGGTTGAAGAGCAGCCAGACGCGGTTATTGGTAAGTTTTTGGTTAAGTCTTTTACCACCCTTGTTCTTTTTGATACTGGTGCATCGCATTCATACATATCAAGGGGATTCGTGGATAAGTTTAAATTACCAACCCAAACCCTTAGGACCCCTCTATTAGTAAGTTCACCTGGAGCAGAGTATATGGCTAGTCGATGGCGCGACCATATACCCTTAACCATTGGTAGCCATGTTTTCCCGTCTGACCTAATAATCTTGGAGTCACAAGGATTGGATGTGATATTAGGCATGGACTGGATGTCAAAGTATGGAGGAAGCATTGACTGTGCTAGTAAGTCGATTTATCTCACCACCCCGGAGGGAAAAAGGATTAAGTATGTATCTAGGCATGCGCCTAGGAGTAGCCAAGTAAATACCCTCACGGGAATTGTTCAGGAGGAAGTGCCTATAGTGAAGGATTACCCGGATGTTTTTCCAGAGGAATTACCAGGCATGCCACTGGATCGAGACATCGTGTTGTTGATAGAACCGTTGCCAGGCACCGGGCCTATATCGAAGCGACCATACCGGATGCCCGCGAATGATCTGGAAGAGATTAAGAAGCAGATCAAGGAGTTATTGGAGAAAGGTTACATTCGACGGAGTTCATCACCATGGGGAGCCCCAGTGCTTTTGGTTGAGAAGAAGGATAAGTCTTTAAGGATGGTTGTTGATTATCGTGCATTGAATGAGGTGACGATCAAGAACAAATACCCACTGCCGATGATCAATGATTTGTTTGACCAGTTGCAAGGAGATAAGGTGTTTTCAAAGAACGATCTGCGATCAGGATATCACCAGCTGAAGATTCAGGAGAAGGATATACCAAAGACAGCATTCACCACACGGTACGGGTTGTATGAGTATATGGTCATGTCAATTGGACTGACTAACGCCCCTGCCTATTTCATGAGCATGATGAACAAGGTGTTCATGGAATATTTGGATACGTTTGTTGTGGTGTTCATAGATGATATAATGGTATACTCGAAGAATAAGGAGGAGCACAAGGAGCATTTTGATACATCTCCGTCGTATCTACTTTTCCAAACACTTTTGCCCTTGTTTTGGACTCTAACTTGTATGACTTGAATTGAACTAACCCGGACTAACACTGTTTTCAGCAGAATACCATGGTGTTGTTTTATGTGCAGAAAACAAATATTCTCAGAATGACCTGAAACTCCATGGAACATCTTTAAAAAGCAATAAAAAATCCTCGCCAAAGATGAAGACCAGGGGGCCCACACCCTTCTCACGAGGGTGGGGGGCGCGCCCCCTACCTCGTGGGCCCCCTGTTGCGTCTCCGACTCCAACTCCACCTCCATATATTGAGTTTCGATGAGAAAAAAATCAGAGAGAAGAAATTGTCGAAGGATATGACCACAGGTAGCCAAGCCGGCTCCCCTGGCCTTTCTAGGAAGATTACGAGCCGATCCAGCCCTCAAGGATCCAAGACCTGGGGCCGCCTTCCTCTTGCCGGCTGTTTCCCAGGCCGACTATCAGAAGGCGATCCGACTCCAGCCCTCATGAAGAAAGTTGCGGGAGGGCTGGCCTTAAGAAGCCGGCCACGAGAAAGCCGACTCCAAGAAGCCGGCTCCCACAAAGCAGTCAAAATTGCACCCTCGGAGTCTGCATCCACCTAACGGTGATGTGACGGGGTGTGGCTACAGTAAAGCCTGCCACCCCCGAATCCCAGTGCACGCCTGGCACAGTGCGCCGTACGAGTGGCCAGGACCCGTCCGGTGCGCCACTGTTGCCATGCTGACCCTGATGTCATCCACAACGGGCCGCCAGCGCGGCCCACGGGCGGTGGGCCCCTTCGGGCAGAGAGACACCCGAAGGCGGCCATGCCTCCCCCAGTCAACCCAAGACAGAGCCGGCTCCCCACAGCCGGCCTGCCACCTCCCTCGAAGGAGACGCCCCATTAAGGAGACGAGACGCGGTGAGGCTACAGTGATCACCCGCCGGACGGCGGCACTGTAGCCACGCCTACCTCGACGAAGCCCTCATCACCAGGATTGAGCAACAGTAACCAGCCACCGACAAGGCCCTGGACAGTGGGGCCTGCCTGTCGACCAAGGAGCCGGCAGCCGGCGGGACCCACCAGCCGGTGGGCCCCAGCAGTCGGCGCAGAAGCCGGCGAGCATAGACACAGACGGCTGGGCCCCATGCCCAGCCGGATTACCATTGTAACCTCGGGGAGTAGGCCTATATAAACCCCCCGGGGCACCCATGCAAAGGGTTGATCCCTGCTAGTTCTAGACACCACACAAGGAGAAGAAGAGAGCGAGCCGTGACCTTCTTCCTCCTCTCACCAAACAGCTCTAGGAGCATCGTGTAGCTACTTGTTCATCTAGTGATCATGCGGAGACCCCGCAGAGCAGCAGTAGGGGTGTTATCTCCTCGGAGAGCCCCGAAGCTAGGTAAGATTCGCCGGCGTGCATGTCTTCGCCTCATCCCGTTTCCAGGCACCGGCGATGTCTTACTGGCTCCCACAATGATAAGCCACCCGTTGGCATATGTCGCACCTACCACTCGACATTTGGCACCCACCGTGGGGCCAGGTGCACCGTCGTCCGGAGACCTGTTCTGGACGGGAACCCTCTTCCTCCCCAGCGAGCGTAGCCAGCCTGGCACGCCCGATGGCGCTTGCCACGACGCGCTGCAAGGCGTCACCAACATCTGCGCGGCGAGCAGCCTCGCCGATCTCCTCGACAAAACCTTCATCTAAGACGAGCTCGCCTCCGACGCGGGCACCGACCGCCTCGTCAACCTCTTCGGCCAGCTTCACGTCTCCGGCGAGCCTGCCGCGGACTTGGAGTCGGTCGGTTCCACCGATCCGATGCCTGTCGACTCCGACACGGCTTCACTCGACACTTTCCCCACCGACGTCACGATCTACAACGACCCGCTTCCCCGGGCCGATGGCTGCTACACTGTCACCACCGAGGTGATGGTCATCGGCCACGGCGACGCTCCTGACGAAAGCGCCCACGACGCCCCGCATGCGGCGGCCCACGATTTGTCCATCCCCCTCCCGGATGATGCCGACGACGAAGCACTGGAGGCGCGCCGCCTCGCCCTCCTCGCGGAGGGCCGGAGGCTGGCCTCCATAAGACGCCTCACTGAGGCCCACCAGCGCGAAGCCGACCGCGTCGCCTTCGGCATGCCGGCCCCGGGCAGGCCAAGCCGGGCCGGTGTTGTCAGGCAGCGCGGCGCTGTCATCGCCGACACGCTGGGAGTCGACCGCCCAGTCTATGCCACTCCACTCGAGAACCTGCGCGCCGCCCAGGCGGCCGTAGACGAGCTAGACGGATTGGGGGACGAAGAACTCCCCCACATGACCAGACGCATCCAGCAGCTGATCGATGCGGCCGCGCGGCGGCACGAAGCCGACGCTCATGCGGAAAACCTTTCCCCGCACCAAGATCACGACGCGACATCCCAGACACCGACTACGGGCAAAGCCCGCGCGCGGCGCGAGAAAGAGTCGGCCGTCAGCCGAAGTTGAACCCGGATTTCCATCGAGCGAGACGCTGAAGGCCATCCCCGGGCCGTGGAGTGGCGAGGCAGCCCGCCCCCGCCTCAGCCCCGTGGGGAGAGATACCCCACCCCCACCGCTTGTTGCGCATCCGACTCTCAGCGGCCGGCTAGGTCGCCACGAGGGAGTCGGCGAGAACGACGCCCGCCATCGGATCGACCGCCTAGCGCGATCCCAGGCGTTAGAAGAAGAAGACGATGTTGGCCCGCCTTGTTTCGGCCCCCGTATCCGCGACGAGCCTTTCCCCAAAGGGTTCTCGCTCCCAAGAGACACGCCCAAGTACAACGGCTCCGTGAAACCGGAAGATTGGTTGACCGACTACTCCACGGCGATTAGCATAGCAAATGGCAACAGGTGCGTTGCCATGAAGTACGTGCCCCTCATGCTGCAAGGCACGGCGTGGACTTGGCTCAACAGCCTCAAGCCGTACAGCATCAACAGCTGGCTAGACTTCACAGAAGCCTTCGTCCGCAACTTCACCAGCACCTACAAGCGGGCTCCCAAGCCCAGACAGCTCTCCCTGTGTGTGCAAGGCCCCGCCGAGTCCACCCGTGACTACCTCATGTGCTGGGCCAAGCTCTGCAACTCTTGTGAAGGGGTGCACGAGGTGCAAGCCATAGAATACTTCACTGCCGGATGCCGAGAAGGCACCCTCCTCAAGCACAAGCTCCTCTGCGACAAGCCGGCTACCCTCGATGAGCTTCTGATCATAGCGGACAAGTACGCCACCGCCGACTCCTCAATGAAGACCGAGCTCTGGGTAGATGCATCCGGAAAAGTACTCAACCCGGCGCCCAAGACGCCGGCTGGGGACTCCGGCCGACGCCCACACCCGAACGACCACAAGCGCAAGGGCCCCGTGCCACCTTCCACCAGTCGGCAGGTGGCCACCAGTCGGCAGTCGACCGAAAGGCGGCCCGCACCCAAGAAGCAGAAGGGAGGCAAGCCGGCTTGGCAGCCAGCCTTCTCCTACGAGCAAACTCTCGACGCCCCCTGCAAGTTCCACAGCGGCGCGAAGCCATCCAACCACACAACCCGGAAGTGTCATTGGCTCACCCGAATCTCCATGGGCGAAGGGCTCGCGCCACCTCCGCCTGCTGGGCCGCCGCCTTCGGCTCCGCAGTCGCCGAGCGCTCGGCCTGCAGTCGGAGCTGTGCATGACGAGTTCCCCGACAAGCAGGCCACCTACGTCATCTTTACGAGCCAGCTCGAAGACCGGCGCAGCAAACGCCAAGAGCACCAGGAGGTCAGCATGGTCACTGCCACCCCCGCCGAGCACATGCACTGGTTAGAAAAACCTATCGGCTGGAGCCGGGCCGACCACCCGGAAGTGATGCCGTCGCCCGGCTCTTATGCATTGGTTTTGGATGCCACCTTTGCAACGGATAGACGCGCCGCCCGCTTCTCCCGCGTACTGATAGACGGCGTGAGCAGCATCAATATCCTGTACCACGACACCCTAGAGAAGCTGAACGTCAAGACAAAACAACTCATGCCAACTCGGACTGTGTTCCATGGCATTGTACCCGGCCTGTCCTGCGCTCCCATTGGCAAGATCAAGATTGATGTGCTCTTTAGGGACAAAGATCATTTCCACCGAGAAGCAATCTGGTTTGAAGTGGTGGACCTGGAAAGCCCCTACCATGCGTAGCTAGGCCGACCTGCCTTGGCCAGGTTCATGGCAGTTCCCCACTATGCTTACCTCAAGATGAATATGCCAAGCACCAAGGGCGTCATCACCATAGCCGGCGATTACAAGAAGTCCTCCGAGTGTGCAGCAGCCAGCAGCCGGCTGGCCGAGTCCCTTGTGATTGCCGAAGAAAAGAAGATGTTGGATCGAGTTGTGGCCATGGCCGGCAAGCAGTCGGCCTTGCCTCCCGACCCCAAGGAGTATGATGCCCAAGGGTCTTTCCAGCCGGCCAAGGAGACAAAGAAGATACCGCTCGACCCCGAGCATCCAGAGAGGTTTGCCGTCATCGGGGCAAACCTAAACAGCAAATAGGAAGGCGAGCTCGCTGATTTCCTCCGTGAGAATCGGGACATCTTCGCATGGTCTCCCAAGGACATGCCGGGTGTACCGAAGGAATTCGCCGAGCACAAGCTACACGTCCGAGAAGATGCAAAACCAGTCAAACAACCCCTCCGCCGACTGTCGGAGGAGAAAAGAAGGATTGTAGGAGAATAGATAGCCCGGCTTCTGGCAGCCGTCTTCATTATGGAAGTTTTCTTTCCAGAGTGGCTCGCCAGCCCGGTCCTCGTGCTAAAGAAGAACAACAAGTGGCGCATATGTATAGACTACACAAGCCTCAACAAGGCCTGCCCCAAAGATCCCTTTGCCCTGCCGAGGATTGACCAAGTGATAGACTCCACGGCCGGATGCGAGCTGTTGAGTTTCTTGGATGCTTACTCAGGATACCTCCAAATAAAGCTAGACCCGGCAGACCGCCTGAAGACCGCCTTCATCACACCATTCGGAGCCTTCTGCTACCTGACTATGACATTCGACTTGAGAAATGCCGGTGTCACTTTTCAGCGTTGCATGCAGAAGTGCCTCCTCAAGCAGCTCGGCAGAAATGCCCACGTCTACGTAGACGACATTGTGGTGAAGACGGAGAAGCACGGAACTCTGCTGGAAGACCTCAAGGAAACATTTGAGAACCTGCGCCGATTCCAAATCAAGCTCAATCCCGAGAAATGCGTGTTCGGAGTGCCAGCCGGCCAACTCCTAGGCTTCCTGGTCTCCGAACGCGGCATCGAATACAACCCGGTAAAGATTAAGGCCATTGAGAGAATGGCAATCCCCACCAGCTGTGGGACGTCCAGAAGTTCACTGGATGCTTGGCCTCCCTGAACCGCTTCATCAGCCGGCTCGGAGAGAAAGCCCTCCCCCTCTACCGCCTCATGAAGAGGACCACTCACTTCGAGTGGAATGACCAGGCCGACCAAGCTTTTCGCGAGCTGAAGAAGATGCTGGCCACGCCGCCTGTCCTGGCGGCGCCAACTGAGAAAGAGCCCAGGCTCCTCTACATTGCTGCAACCAGCCGGGTGGTCAGCACCGTCGTCGTAGTCCAACGCCCAGAAGAGGGCCGAGCCCAGCCGGTCTAGAGGCCAGTGTACTATTTGAGTGAGGTGCTGTCCGCCTCGAAGTAGAACTACCCGCACTACCAGAAGATGTGCTACGACGTGTACTTCGCCGCCAAGAAGCTGATGCCCTATTTCCAAGAGCATCCCATCATGGTCGTATGAACTGCCCCGCTGGCCGAGATCATAGGCAGCCGGGATGCATCCGGCCGAGTGGCGAAATGGGCCATCAAGCTGCCCCCCTACACGATCTTCTACCAACCTCGCACTGCCATCAAGTCCCAAGCATTGGCCGACTTCCTCGTCGACTGGGCCGAGACCCAGTACCTGCCGCCAGCTCCCGACTCCACTCATTGGCACATGCACTTCGATGGGTCCAAGATGCGCACCGGCTTGGGAGCCGGTGTCGTCCTTACCTCTCCCAAAGGCGACAAACTCAGATACACGCTGCAAATTCACTTTGCCGCCTCCAACAACGTGGCCAAGTACGAGGCGCTCATACACGGGCTCCGGCTTGCCAAAGAACTCGGCATTCGCCGGATCCTATGTTATGGCGACTCGGACTTGGTGGTCCAGCAATCATCCGGCGACTGGGATGCCAAGGACGCAAACATGGCAAGCTACCGCTTCCTTGTTCAGCAAATCAGTGGGTATTTTGAAGGATGCGAGTTCCTCCACATACCGCGAGCCGACAATGAGCCGACTGATGCCCTGGCTCGAATAGGCTCCACTCGACAAGCAATACCGACCGGCGTCTCTCTACAACACCTCCTCAAACCGTCTGTCAAGCCGTCTCCAGAGTCCGATTCCATCTTTGTGCCCCCTGACCCCGACGTGGCCAGGTCCGGCTCGAAGAACCAGACGGGTGCCCTGGGGGCTCCGACAGTCGGCCCAGGGACGTTAGCAAGCGGCTCGGGGACTTTCGTAGTTACGCCCGACCCGGGGACTGCTACACCCAGCTCGGGGACTGCGGTAGCCGGCCCGGGAACCGCGCTAGCACAACAGGCGGCGGCTGACTCCAGCATTTTACTGCCCAGCCCGCCCGCCCTGGTCGCAGTAGCAGTATTGGCAATAGAAGAAGTCACAGCCCCATCACGGGCATAGCCCATCCTCAACTTCCTAGTGAACCAAGATCTGCCGGCTGATGAGACAGAGGCAAGACAAGTCCAACGTCGAGCCGGGGCATACACAATCGTCAACAGAGAACTCGTCAAGCGCAGTGTCACTATAGTTCTCCAGCGATGTGTCGAGCAAGAGAAGGGCATTGCAATCATCAGAGACATTCACCAAGGAGAATGCGGCCACCATGCGGCCTCAAGATCACTCGTTGCCAAAGCTTTCCGCCATGGTTTCTTTTGGCCGACTGCTTTGGATGACACTAAGGAGTTAGTTAAACATTGCAAGGGGTGCCAATTCTTCAGCTCCAAGCAGCACATGTCGGCTTCGGCACTCAAGACCATTCCCCTCACTTGGCCCTTCGCCGTTTGGGGACTGGACATGGTAGGCCCGTTCAAGACGGCACGCGGCAGCATGACTCATCTGCTAGTCGCTGTGGACAAATTCAGCAAATGGATCGAGGCAAAACCAATCAAGAAGCTGAATGGGCCGACTGCCGTCACATTCATCGCAGATATAACAACCCGGTACAGTGTGCCACACAGCATCATCACCGATAATGGCACAAATTTCGCCAAGGGAGCCTTGGCACGTTTCTGTGCGACGCAAGGAATCCGGCTGGACCTGGCGTCCGTTGCCCACCCACAGTCAAACGGCCAAGTCGAACGAGCCAACGGCCTCATCCTTTCCGGCATCAAGCCCCGGTTGGTCGTACCACTGGAGCGTTCGGTCGACTGTTGGCTCGATGAGCTGCCGGCCGTCCTCTGGAGTCTGCGCACAACCCCAAACAAGTCAACCAGCTTCACTCCTTTTTTCCTCGTATATGGTGCCGATGAGGTCATCCCAACTGACATCAAGTTCGACTCACCTCGGGTAACCATGAACACGGAGGCGGAGGCCAAGGAAGCACGAGAAGATGGCGTCGACCTGCTGGAAGAAGGCCGGCTGTTAGCCCTCAGCCGATCTGCCATCTACCAGCAGGGTTTGCGCCGCTACCACAGTCGGAAGGTCAGGCCAAGATCCTTCCAAGTGGGCGATCTTGTGCTCCGGCTGATCCAGCGAACAGTCGGCCAGCACAAGCTCTCGGCCCCTTGGGAAGGCCCCTTCGTCATCAGCAGAGCTTTGGGCAACGACTCCTACTACCTAATCAACGCACAGAAGCCCAAGGCACGCAAGAGAGACAACTCTGGCAAGGAGTCGGAACGACCATGGAACGCCAACCTCCTCCGAAGATTTTACAGTTGAAATGCAGTATGTACCACGCTAACTTTTGTACTAAGTACGAGACAATAGGCCCCCCCCCCCGAGGAGAGCTCGGGGACTGCCACCTTCTATCCATAAATGAAGAACATTATGCTTATGACCTTGTCATTACATTCACTTTTTTCTTCGTCCGGCACCGGGTTCGACTAGTCGGCCCAGGGACTGGCCGCCTAGAGTTATATTTGAAGTCCTACCCGCAGTCAGACAAGTAGCGTGCCGTCACCCAAGCTTTCTCTCGCCAAAAGTCGCAGTTCGAAGAACCGGCTGCCCGACTGGCGAGAGTTAAAAGCAGGAAAGGATGCCCACACGAAAAATGGCTAGGGACTAACGGACTAATATAATGAAAGCCGGTTTATCTCCTACCACCGACCGACTACCAGAGTAGCCGGCCGGCCGGCTTCCATTCACTTCACTTCAATCCAAGAAAGCTCGAGTACTTGCCTCCCCAAAAGGGGAAGGCGGCAAAGGAAAAAGCCTAAGGATAAAAAGCATACGTGAATGGAAACCAAACATGCACACAATCATATTTACACAAAAGACCTTCGCAAGGCCAGCATTCAACATAGTTCGAATACACCCCAAGTGGGTGGAACTGCGCAAGTTTAATAGAAATTGTTCAAAGGACAACAAGCAGGGAAAGCAACGGCAGACTAAGCCAGGGGAGCGACTGGCGAGTCGGGCTGGTCGGCGGAGACGGCAGTGCCGGCTGGAGGAGTGGCCG
>NC_041386.1:458337818-458455338 GCF_002162155.2 Triticum dicoccoides | reverse complement strand
CGTGCCTCGTTGCTGGAGGCACGGTCAGGATGAGGCTGGCCGGCCGTATCACCAGCCGGCTCAACGTCTTCATCCTCCTCTCCTTCGTCGTCTTCGCCTTCGTCGCTGGAGGCGATCTCCTCTGCCGAGTCTTCACCCGCTGCCGGGTCTAGCCCGAACCACTCCTCCAGCTGGGCAACGCCGTCGTCATTTATTTCAGGTGCAAAGACACTAATGTCAGTGCACTCGGCGATCGTCGACGCGCGCTGAGCCATAGCCGGCCGCACCTCTTCTATCTCCTCGTTGGCCTCCAGCCGCGAAGTGCGCAGCTGGTCCAGGTTCAACCCCGGATACCAAGCTCGGACGAACTCCAGCGCCCGCCCAGCTCCAAGCCGGGCAGCTGATGCTTTCCAAGCTTTGAAGTGGCCAACCGCAACCTCCAGCCAGTCGGGAGTCCATCTCGGGGTGCGGAGAATCGTCTCGCCTGGCCAGAGGGCGGCCAACACCTGCGGTCCGGCGCGCTGGAGGCGGCGGAGCATACGATGAGTCGGCTGCAGCCGCGCTTGGACCGCCAAGAGCTGCTCCTCAAGCGTTCGGCTCGCGTCCGGCGCGATGTTGGCCCCCGCCTGACAGCGCGCTTCGTGATGGGCCTCGATGGTTTGACTAGAAAAGGCGGAGTAGCCGGGAAAGTAGTCTGCACAGAGAATAAAAAGCAGCACAAGTCAGAACACAAATCAGGCGGCAAGGGGCAGGCAGGGAGCAAGGAAGGCGGCTTACCATCGATCAAATCTTCAATACGGCCGAAGCCTTCGTTCAGCGCTTGCCTGGTCTCAGCCCAGCCTGCCGCTTCGGTCTCGAACTCGGCCTTCAGGGCATCTTCGTTATCCTAAGCCTTCTTCAAGGCCGCCTTGTGGCTCTCCTCCTGGTCAGCCAGCTTCTTGGCCAGGCGGTCACGCTCCAGGACCAAGGCATCGTACTTTGTTTCCTTGGCGCGAATGGCGGCCTGCGCCTCGCTGAGCTGCCCCCTCAAGTCGGCATTGGCTCCTGCAAGCATGAAAGACAAAAGAAAACCAATAAGGAAGAAGTCGTCAGGGAAGATCCGACTCGACTGCTCAGCAGTCGGCCCGAATCTCGGGGACTACACCCAGTGGGTGCGCTGGCGCGCCCCCACAGGAGATGAGCAAAACCAAGTACGCACTCCGGCTGCTGATCAGGTCTTCGGTTCTCCGGCCCAGCTCCTGAGCCTGGGAGTTGAAGGCAGCAGCGCGGAGGTTATGATACTCCTAAAAGAACAGACAGGAGGCGGGTATAAGATGGGTGTCAGGACCTAGTAAGTTCCGAGCCGCCTGCGCAGCAGCTGACTCGGAACTCGGGGACTACACCCAGTGGGTGCGCTGACGCGCCCCCACGGAAGAAATCAAGAGAACAAAGCAACCAAGGCTAGAAGACTCACCCGGATGACGGCCCGTGTCGTAAGGAACTCCTGGGTGTAGTGCTGCAGCGAGGCGGCTTGGGCCTGAAGCCGGTTCCAAACCTCTTGGGCCGCGACGTTCAGCTCGCCCGTCCCCCCGCTGGGAGTCCACTCGGACGTGCCGGTGCTGGCCGCCTCCAGGGCCTCCGCCGTCTGGCTGGCACCCGAAACTCGGCGCGGCTCCGGCGCGGCGGTGCCTCCCCCTGCGCGCCGGCGCGTTGCCGGCTACACCTCGAGGCCGGCTCCTGCTTCCGGCTCACCCCCGGCCGGCTGCTCTGGCGCCGCAGCGGATTGGCCGCTTTGGCCCGCCCCGGTCGGCGCCGACTGCGGCGTCCCCTCCACGGAGGCCACATGGACCTCCCTCCTCTCCATCACCGGCGGCGCTTGGTCGACCTCCTCCAACGGAGGCATAGGGATGTCGGGGGCCATGGCGCGGAGGGGAATGGCAAGCAGCGGAGGCTGGTTGTGCGAAGCCTCCGCCTCCGTCTCCGCGGCTGCCGCCTCCGCCCGGGCCTTGGCTGCCGCATCAGCCTGCTCCTTTGCCGCCTGGGCGACCCTCCGCTCCGCCGCCTCCCGCTCCTCCCACGCCTCACACGCGTTCCGCTCCGTGGCCTCCCTAAGGTCGGCGCGGGGGTCCACGCGATGGGAGCTGGAGGACCCTCTAGTCGGCCCGACTATGGAGCCGCCAGGGCCGCGCTCAAGGGAAAGCGGTGCCCTGCCCGGCCGGCGAAGAAAGGGTTAGAAGGGTTGTCAATCGAAAATAACAACAAAAATATATATGAAATATACAAGACATTCGACGACTTACGCCGAGATTGCGTGCGGCTGCTTCACCGCCTTGCGGAAGCGGGCCGCCTTCGCGGCCGCCTCGTCCCGCCTGGTCGCCGTCGTGGAAGCCTTGGGTTTCTTCGGCCGGCTGCCGAAGAAGGTCGACGCGGCCCGGCGCTTCTGCGCGCCGCCTCGGGCAGCCGGCCCGGCGGACAAGCCCGCGCCTTGAAGGTCAGGCACCGGCTGGCGGTGCTGGACGGCTTCGACCTCGTCATCATCCGGCTAGTCCTCGAAGCCATCTCCGGGCCTTGCGCTTCCTGCCTCGTCGCCTTCCCCCACGACGGCGTCTTCCATGGCGGCCGCCCCCAGGTCCGGATCGTCGGCGTCATCCACCGTGCGGTCGGCCTAGAGCTGGCGCTCTACCCCTGTGGCCCCGGTCGTCGGTGGAAGAAGAGGGTTCTGCCAAGGGAGAACCAACTAATCAGAAGTCGGCTGTCATAAGGCCGGCTACAAAAGGAAGAAAAAATGAAAAACTTACTGTCGGCGGAGGGTTGGCGCGGGAATACGGACTCTTGCCGTATCGCCAATCTTCGGTGAGCTTGCAGTTGGAGATATAATTCACCATGTAGGATACCTCCACGTGAGGCATCTCCCTGGTGCTCAGCCGGCACGGGTCGAAGCGGCCGCTCATTTGGCAGATCATGTGTGGCCGGCCTTGGAGCGGAAGAACCCGACGCTCCATGAAGGCGGCCACCAAGTCGGCTCCAGTCAGGCCTTCCGCCTGGATCATCACCCGGAGCAGGGAGACGGCTGCGTTCCCGGCCTGAGATAGCGACCTGGCCCAGTAGCTCCATGAGGGTTGCCTCCCAGCCGGCGGGCCGGCTACGTAAGTCGGCAGGTTGACGTAGTCGCCTTGCTGGGCGACGTTCTTCACGTAGAAGTAAGACTTCTGCCAAAGCTTCACCGACTGGATCAGCGGCATGGGCGGGAACGGATTGTTCTCCCCGTCCACCTCATGGCGATGAAGGCTCCGCAGGGGGCGGGCACGCCCGCAACGACGGTGCCGAGCTTGCTCTGGAAGAACTTCACCCAGAGTTCGAGAGTGGGGAGAACCCCAAGGAAGCCCTCGCAGAGGGTGACGAAGGCTGACAGCAGCATCACCGCATTAGGCGTTAGGTGATGCGGCTGGAGGTGGTAGAACTCGAGGAAGGCTCGAAGAAATCCGCTCGCTGGGAGGCTGAAGCCGCGCAGGCAGTGCGAGCGGAAGATCACCTGCTCGCCTTCCTCCGGTGCCGGCGAGATCTCCCTCTCCGGCGCCCGACGAACCCGCACGAAGTTCTCGCCCGGCAGGCGCCGTGTCCGGCGGAGGAACTCGACGTGATCCTCGTGGACATTGGAGCCGTCCCACGAGCTCGACAGCGCCATGGGGGCGATGCGACGGGGAGCAAGACGAAGCGACGGAGAGACGGCGCGGCGGTGGGTGCTGCAGCAACGGAAGGAAGGAGAAAGAGGGGGTGGAGCGAGGCAGAGCGCGAGAGCCTCTGCCACTCCCCCTCCTCCCCCTACTTATAGACTCGCACGGCGGAGCCAAGGAGGCGCGGCGTGGGGGAACGTGGGGATCAACTGCGCCCACTCCCCCACGTACTGCGATTATTGTGCCCTAATGGCGTGATAAAACCGCCGCGGGAGGCGAGCGGTCCATATGGGCCACAAAAGATGCACGCTCGGACCGAGGCGTGGGAGTGGCAGGCCCGGGCCTGCGGCGGCGTCCCGTCGCGCGCGTGCGTTGGCAGGATCTTCTTGCCACGTGGCCCGTGGGATGGCGCGCGGTCAGCTCGCGGGCCGACCCACGTTCCCGCCTACGAAAAGCGGGGCTATTCCAAAGACGGCACGCGCAAGTAAAGCCGACCCCTCAGGGAAGGAAACTGACCAAGCTTCTCGTCCCTTTGTCAGCCTTGGAGCTCGATCAGCTTCGGGGACTACTGTCAGAGGATATGACCACGGGTAGCCAAGCCGGCTCCCCTGGCCTTTCTAGGAAGATTACGAGCCGATCCGACCCTCAAGGATCCAAGACCTGGGGCCGCCTTCCTCTTGCTGGCTGTCTCCCAGGCCGACTATCAGAAGGCGATCCGACTCCAGCCCTCATGAAGAAAGCTGCGGGAGGGCCGGCCTCAAGAAGCCGGCCACGAGAAAGCCGACTCCAAGAAGTCGGCTCCCACAAAGCAGTCAAGATTGCACCCTCGGAGTCTGCATCCACCTAACAGCGATGTGACGGGGTGTGGCTACAGTAAAGCCTACCACCCCCGAATCCCGGTGCACGCCTGGCACAGTGCGCCTTACGAGTGGCCAGGACCCGTCCGGCGCGCCACTATTGCCATGCTGACCCTGATGTCATCCACGACAGGCCGCCAGCGCGGCCCACGGGCGGTGGGCCCCTTCGGGCAGAGAGACACCTGAAGGCGGCCAGGCCTCCCCCAATCGACCCAAGACAGAGCCGGCTCCCCACAGCCGACCTGCCACCTCCCTCGAAGGAGACTCCCCATTAAGGAGACGAGACGCGGTGAGGCTACAGTGATCACCCGCCGGACGGCAGCACTGTAGCCACGCCTACCTCGACGAAGCCCTTGTCACCAGGATTGACCAACAGTAACCAGCCGCCGACAAGGCCCTGGACAGTGGGGCCTGCCTGTCGACCAAGGAGCCGACAGCCGGTGGGACCCACCAGCCGGCGGGCCCCAGCAATCGGTGCAGACGCCGACGAGCGTAGACACAGACGGCTGGGCCCCATGCCCAGCCGGATTACCATTGTAACCTCGGGGAGTAGGCCTATATAAACCCCCCGGGGCACCCATGCAAAGGGTTGATCCCTGCTAGTTCTAGACACCACACAAGGAGAAGAAGAGAGCGAGCCGTGCCCTTCTTCCTCCTCTCACCAAACAGCTCTAGGAGCATCGTGTAGCTACTTGTTCATCTAGTGATCATGCGGAGACCCCGCAGAGCAGCAATAGGGGTGTTATCTCCTCAGAGAGCCCCGAAGCTGGGTAAGATTCGCCGGCGTGCATGTCTTTGCCTCATCCCGTTTGCAGGCACCGGCGATGTCTTACTGGCTCCCACAATGATAAGCCACCCGTTGGCATATGTCGCACCTACCACCCGAGATTCGTCGCCGTCATCATCATCAACCATCCTCCATCACCAATTTCATGATGCTCACCACCGTGCGTGAGTAATTCCATCGTAGGCTTGCTGGACGGTGATGGGTTGGATGAGATTTATCATGTAATCGAGTTAGTTTTGTTAGGGTTTGATCCATAGTATCCATTATGTTATGAGATTGATGTTGCTATGACTTTGCTATGCTTAATGCTTGTCACTAGGGCCCGAGTGCCATGATTTCAGATCTGAACCTATTATGTTTTCTTGAATATATGTGAGTTCTTGATCCTATCTTGCAAGTCTATAGTCACCTACTATGTGTTATGATCCGGCAACCCCAAAGTGACAATAATTGGGATCACTCCCGGTGATGACCATAGTTTGAGGAGTTCATGTATTCACTATGTGCTAATGCTTTGTTCCGGTTCTCTATTAAAAGGAGGCCTTAATATCCCTTAGTTTCCAATAGGACCCCGCTGCCACGGGAGGGTAGGACAAAAGATGTCATGCAAGTTCTTTTCCATAAGCACGTATGACTATATACAGAATACATGCCTACATTACATTAATGAATTGGAGCTAGTTCTATGTCACCCTATGTTATGACTGTTATATGATGAACCGCATCCGGCATAATTATCCATCACCGATCCGGTGCCTACGAGTTTTCCATATACTGGTTCTCGCTTATTTACTTTCCCGCTGCTACTGTTACAATCACTACAAAATACCGAAAAGATTACTTTTGCTGTCTTTACTTTTGTTGCCGCTACCACCACTATCATATTACTTTGCTACTAAACACTTTGCTGCAGATACTAAGTTTCCAGGTGTGGTTGAATTGACAACTCAGCTGCTAATACTTGAGAATATTCTTTGGCTCCCCTTGTGTTGAATCAATAAATTTGGGTTGAATACTCTACCCTCGAAAGCTGTTGGGATCCCCTATACTTGTGGGTTATCAAGACCAATTTGGGATGCCGTTGCCGGGGAGCATAGCTCTATTCTTTGAGTCACTTGCGATTTATATCTGCTGGACACTATGAAGAACTTGAGAGATCCAAAAACCAAGATCTATCCCTCAACTACGATGGGAGGTAAGGAACTGCCATTAGCTCTGCACTTGATTCACCTTCTGTTATGAGTAAGTTTGCGACACCTACATGTGCTTCTGCTATTCGTTCTGATATGTTGCATGTTATTGATGATGCCACTTCTGCTATGCATGATACTTATGATGAAACTGCTTCTATGCCTGATACTACTGTGCCCCTTAGTGAATTTCTTGATGAACAAATTGCTAGGGCTAGACAAAAAGAAATTATTGAATCTGAATACGATGATGATAGTGATGATGAAAATATGCCTGTTATTCCTGAGGGTTATCTTTTTTAGATGGAATCTTCTGCCGCTATTTTTGCTTGCAAAGATAGATATGAGCTTAAGAGGTTATTAATTAAATGGAACAAAGAATCACTTAGAGATAGAATGAAACCCGACCCTGCTTTTGCTACTTCACCTATATGTGTTCCTGACATAGATTATGAATTCTTTGTTGATCCTGATATAATTACTTTGGTTGAATCTGATCCGTTTTATGGCTATGAATCTGAAACTGTTGTGGCACATCTTACTAAGTTAAATGATATAGCTGCCCTATTTACTAATGTTGAGAGATCGCGTTACCTTTATATACTCAAAATATTTCCGTTCTCATTAAAGGGTGATACTAAGATATGGTTTAATTCTCTTGATCCTGGTTGTGTGCGTAGTCCCCAGGATATGATTTATTACTTCTCTGCTAAATATTTCCCTGCTCATAAGAAACAAGCTGCTTTGAGGGAAATATACAACTTTGTGCAAATTAAAGAAGAGAGTCTCCCACAAGCTTGGGGGAGGCTTCTCAAGTTACTTAATGCTTTGCCTGATCATCCTCTTAAGAAACCTGAAATACTTGATATCTTTTATAATGGACTAACCGATGCTTCCAGAGATTACCTGGATAGTTGTGCTGGTTCTCTTCTCAGGGAAAGAACACCGGATGAAGTTGAAATTCTATTGAATAATATGTTGACAAATGAAAATAATTGGGCACCTCTTGAGCCATCTCCCGCTCCAATTACCGAGTCTATTGCTAAACCAACTCCGAAGAAGAGAGGTGTTTTATTTCTCTGTCCCGAAGATATGCAAGAGGCAAAGAAATCTATGAAAGAAAAAGGTATTAAAGCTGAAGATGTTAAGAATTTACCTCCTATTGAAGAAATACATGGTCTTAATATACCGCCTATTGAAGAAACATATGATCTTAATTCTTTATTTATTGAAGAACCTCCTGATCCCGATATCCCGACACAGGTAGTAAAGGTAAATTCTCTCTATGGATATGATAAAGCTGAAGTCCCTCCTACTAAAATTGCTAGTCAGTGCTTGGATGAGTTTGATAATTTTATTGTCAAACAAGAAAATTTCAATGCTTATTTTGGTAGACAATTGAAATATGATTCCGATATGCTTAAATAATTGAGTGATTATATGGCTAATATTAAAGGTGAACTTAAACTTGTTAGCAAACATGCTTCTATGGTTACCACTCAAGTAGAACAAGTACTTAAGGCTAAAACAGAAGTGCTTGATGAAATGAATAGTAAGAAAAATGATTATGCTGTTAGAGTGGCTACTAGAACTGGTAGAATGACTCAGGAACCTTTGTATCCTGAAGGCCACCCTAAGAGAATCGAGCAGGATTCTCAAAGAAATAACATTGATGTTCCTAGTTCTTCTAAAAAGAAGAAGAAGAATGATAGAACTGTGCAAACTTCTAGTGAACCTATTGCTGAACCACCTGATAATCCAAATGATATTTCTATGTCTGATGCTGAAACACAATCTGGTAATGAACATGAACCTGGTAAAAATATTAATGATGATGTTCATGATGATGCTCAACCTAGTAATGATAATGATGTAGAAATTGAACCTGCTGTTGATCTTGATAACCCACAATCAAAGAATCAATGTTATGATAAAAGAGACTTTGTTGCTAGGAAACATGGTAAAGAAAGGGAACCTTGGGTTTAGAAACCTATGCCTTTTCCTCTGAAACCATCCAAGAAAAAGGATGACGAGGATTTTGAGCGCTTTGCTGAAATGATTAGGCCTATCTTTTTGCGTATGAGATTAACTGATGTGCTCAAAAGAATCCTTATGCTAAATATATGAAGGATATCATTACTAATAAAAGAAAGACACTGGAAGATGAGATTTCCGCCATGCTTGCTAATTATACTTTTAAGGGTGGAATACCAACAGAACTTGGAGACCCCGGAGTACCTACTATACCTTGCTCCATTAAAAGAAATTATATTAAAACTGCTTTATGTGATCTTGGAGCCGGTGTTAGTGTTATGCCTCTCTCTTTATATCATAGACTTGACTTGAATAAGCTGACACCTACTGAAATATCTTTGCAAATGGCTGATAAATCAACTGCTATACATGACCATATCTGTGAGGATGTGCCTGTTGTGGTTGCAAACGTTACTATTTTAACGGACTTTGTTATTCTTGTTATTCCCGAGGATGATAGTATGTCTATTATTCTTGGAAGACCTTTTCTTAATACTGCAGGGGCTGTTATTGATTGCAACAAAGGCAATGTCACTTTTCATGTTAATGGTAATGAGCATACGGTACACTTTCCGAGGAAACAACCTCAAGTTCATAGTATCAACTCTATTGGAAAAATTCCATCGATTATATTTGGAGGTTTTGAATTTCCTCTTCCTACTGTCAAGAAGAAATATGATATTCTTATTATTGGGGATGTGCATATCCCCGTTGAGGTAACTTAGTGTTATTCAAAATTTCCCCGGTTTCATGATTATCGGAATGAGTTTGTTAACAAGACTTGATCAACCTTGTTAGTGGATTCTTTTTGATGAGCATGAGATGGATGAAACTAGAAGCACAAACTTCTGTACCCTCTCTATATTTTCTGTTATTTATATTAAATAAAGTAAAAATAGTATTTTTCTGACTGTTTCCTGACTTATCTATGCAATATAAAAATATCCCGAAAATAAAAGTCCTCAGAATGCCATGCCAATTTAATATGATTTTTTCGGGAATATTTGAGGATTTACTGTGCAAAAATTACCGCGGGAGGAGCTGCCACCTGGCCATGAGGGTGGTGGGCACCCCCCCCTTATAGGGCGTGCCCCCTGCCTCGTGGGCCCACGGTGGCCCTCCTCCACTTATCCCAGCACCCATCTTCTTCCTCTATCTCACACAAACCCGAAAAACCAACTCAAGCACGAGTTCCAGCCACTTTTGCTGCGATTTTCGATCTCCTTGCTCAAAGCCCCTCTCTCAAAACTGCTTGGGGAGATTGTTCCTTGGTATGTGACTCCTCCATTGGTCCAATTAGTTTTTGTTTTAGTGCTTTATTCTTTGCAAATTTGTGCTGCATAGGTGACCATGTTCTTGAGCTTGCATGTCAAATTTATATGGTTCCAAGTATTACTAATGCTTGATATAGGCTCTAGGCACTTGTAGGAGTAGTTGCTACCAGTTTTATTGAGTTTGGTTCACTTTTATTTTGAAGTTACTAAAAATTTCAGAATTTTTCAGAAAATGATGAGGAGATTATTGAGGGGCTCATCGAGCCAAAGCTCGAAGGAAAAGGCACCGAAGCCTAAGTATAATTTGCCACGCACCGTGGAGATTCGGGAGTGTGAATGGCCTTCTGATGATTTCTTGAGAGCAGCCGGTATCTATGAAGATTTTCATGAATTGGCTCACAATGCAGGCTTCACCGCTTTCCTCCACGACCAACGTGATCAGTATCTCTTACTCACAAATACCTTTGTGCAAAACTTTCATTTTCATTCTAGGGACTCACCACCTACGGTGGAGTTTCATTTATATGATGAGCATAAGGAAATGTCACTTTATGATTTCTGTCGGATTTGTTTAGTCCCTTTTGAGGGCAAGACAGAAGAACCACATCATGATGATGTGGCTGGGTTTATTGATAATATCACTGTAGGAGAAACCAGGAAGGTTTCCGATGCACGAATCACTAGCATACATTTTCCTGTTTTGCGTTACTTTGCATTATTTGCTAGTCGTTGTTTAATTGGACGCGGAAATTCTGGAAACCTGAGTATCTCTGATTTAATTATTTTGCTCCAAGGTTTATACAGTGATAACACTTTTAGTTTGGGCGGTATTATTGCTAGACGGTTAAATATGAACCATACTAAGGGCCCCATCTTTGGAGGCATCTATGCCACACGCCTAGACGCACATTTTAACATACCTATTAGGTATGCTGAGATGGAAGAAAAGGTGCTGCCCCGTGTTTATCTAGATCATAAAAGTATGGTGGCACATGATTTTATTGTTAAGAATAGGGCAGGAGAGCTTAAGTATCAATTGTTCTTTAATAAACATCATCCTGAGACTATTACCTTGCCTGCTCCTTCTTTGTTTGATTTGACTGCAGGCACGTATCTTGTTCCGTTGACGGCTATTCACGCCTACCGGAACCCTGCAACAGTCGAGGAGCCAGAACAGGAACCACAAGATGAGCGTCCACAACAATCTGTTTATTCTTGGGATCCAGAGATGACTGTCAGCCAGTGGCAGTCAGAGTCTTCTTCTTCATCACAGTATGATCCCAACTATCCTTCCTCATCACAGTACGACCCCAACAACTATTATTATGGATATCTGCCACGTCAGCCGTGGCCATAGACCAACTTAGGCCAAAAGCCTAAGCTTGGGGGAGTACGTATTTCTCACCGACATTACATTTATGTTCACACACACTCATTCCTAGATGTCGGTGCTCATACTTTTTCACTGTAATATCCATGCTAGTTTATTTTCTTTTTCCTGCTTTCTTCTTGTGTGTTTGTTAAACCTTAAGAAAAACCAAAAAAATTAGTAGTAGTTTATTTTTCTGCTGTAGCAGTAATAATTAAAAAGAAAACCCAAAAATATTTCCCGTTCTTCTTTTGCTTGTTGGGAGCTTTGCCGTGTTAATAGTTTTATTTCTTTTCTTTTATTTGGGGGTTAGTAGGAGAAGACCATAATTAAATTGTTGAAGTGGCTCTTATATGCATTATTGTTGATTTAACCCATAGCCCATATTGCCTTGTCTTCTCCTGTTTATTGAATGCTCGCAGATTCCAGCTTAGTCCAATGCACGTGCACTCTTATTATTATTCACACCGTTCGGTCGTGCAAGTGAAAGGCAATTATGATGATATATGATGGACTGACTGAGATGGGAAAAGCTGGTATGAACTCGACCTCTTTTGTTTTTGTAAATATGATGAGCCCGTCGTTCTTGATTCAGCTTATTATGAATAAACATGTTTGCAATAACAATTAGAGATCGGAGTTGCTTGTGCCATGCTTGATTAGCTATGAGTTATAATGATTTACCTTGTATGCCGACATGCTATTGAGATGATTATGATGTGCTATGATGGGGTGGTATCCTCTTTTGAATGATTTAAGTGACTTGACTTGGCACATGTTCACGCATGTAGTTGAAACAAAATAAACATAGCCTTCACGATATTTTTGTTCATGGTGGATTATATCCTACTCATGCTTGCATCCAATGTTTATTTAATTTTAATGCATGTACATGGCTATTTTCACTCTCTAGTTGGTCGCTTCCCAGTCTTTTGCTAGCCTTCACTTGTACTAAGCGGGAATACTGCTTGTGCATCCAATCCCTTAAACCCCAAAGTTATGCCAGATGAGTCCACCATACCTTCCTATATGCGGTATCTACCTGCCGTTCCAAGTAAATTTGTATGTGCCAAACTCTAAACCTTCAAATAAACATTCTGTTTTGTATGCTCGAGTAGCTCATGTATCAACAAAGGCTGTCCTTATCTTCCGTGTTAGGCGGGTTATTCTCAAGAGGAGTGGACTCCGCTCCTCACTCACGAGAAAATGGCTGGTCACCGGGATGCCCAGTCCCATGCTTTATGCAAACTAAATCAAAATTAATTGCAAACTAAACTCCCCCGGGACCTGATGTATGTTGGAGGCACTCGTTGTTTCGAGCAAGCCATGGATTGATGCTTGTTGGTGGAGGGGGAGTATAAACTTTACCATTTTGTTTGGGAACCGCCTATAATGTGTTTAGCATGGAAGATATCGCCATCTCTTAGTTGTTACGTTGACAATGAAAGTATACCGCTCAAAATACAATTTATCTCTATTGCAAAACTGAGCTCTGGCACCTCTACAAATCCCTGCTTCCCTCTGCGAAAGGCCTATCCATTTACTTTCATGTTGAGTCATCACCCTCTTATTAAAAAGCACTAGCTGGAGAGCACAGCCGTCATTTGCATTCATCACTGTTAATTTATATTGGGTATGACTATGATTGGATCTCTTTTACCAGGAATTACAATGTCTAGTCAGTCCTTGATCTTTAAAGGTGCTCTGGATTTATGTTTTTCGGTCTCAGAAAGGGCTAGCGAGATACCATCTTGTTATATCATATTATGATTGTTTTGAGAAAGTGTTGTCATCCGAGATTTATTATTATGACTTGCTAGTTGATTATGCTATTGATATGAGTAATGATGAGACCTAAGAATTATTGCAAGTGTGGTTAGTTATGATCTATGCTGAAAACTTGAATGCTGGCTTGACATAGTTACAACAACAAGAGCAAACAGAGTTTGTAAAAGTTTTTCTTTCTTTCTTTCAGTTTGTCAACTGAATTGCTTGAGGACAAGCAAGGGTTTAAGCTTGGGGGAGTTGATACATCTCCATTGTATCTACTTTTCCAAACACTTTTTCCCTTGTTTTGGACTCTAACTTGTATGATTTGAATGGAACTAACCCGGACTGATGCTGTTTTCAGTAGAATTACCATGGTGTTGTTTTATGTGCAGAAAACAAATATTATCGGAATGACCTGAAACTCCACGGAACATCTTAGAAAAAACAATAAAAAATCCTCGCCAAAGATGAAGACCAGGGGGCCCACACCCTTCTCACGAGGGTCGGGGGCTCGCCCCCCCTAAGGCGCGCCCCCCTACCTCATGGGCCCCCTGTTGCGTCTCCGACTCCAACTCCACCTCCATATATTGAGTTTCGATGAGAAAAAAACCAGAGAGAAGAAATCATCGCGTTTTACGATATGGAGCCGCCGGCAAGCCCTAAAACCTCTCGGGAGGGTTGATCTGGAGTCCGTTCGGGGCTCCGGAGAGGGGGATTCGTCGCCGTCGTCATCATCAACCATCCTCCATCACCAATTTCATGATGCTCACCGCCGTGCGTGAGTAATTCTATCGTAGGCTTGCTGGACGATGATGGGTTGGATGAGATTTATCATGTAATCGAGTTAGTTTTGTTAGGGTTTGATCCCTAGTATCCATTATGTTCTGAGATTGATGTTGTTATGACTTTGCTATGCTTAATGCTTGTCACTAGGGCCCGAGTGCCATGATTTCAGATCTGAACCTATTATGTTTTCATGAATATATGTGAGTTCTTGATCCTATGTTGCAAGTCTATAGTCACCTACTACATGTTATGATCCGGCAACGCCAAAGTGACAATAATCGGGACCACTCCCGGTGATGACCATAGTTTGAGGAGTTCATGTATTCACTATGTGCTAATGCTTTGTTCCGGTTCTCTATTAAAAGGAGGCCTTAATATCCCTTAGTGTCCAATAGGACCCCGCTGCCACAGGAGGGTAGGACAAAAGATGTCATGCAAGTTCTTTTCCATAAGCACGTATGACTATATACGGAATACATGCCTACATTACATTGATGAATTGGAGCAAGTTCTGTGTCACCCTATGTTATGACTGTACATGATGAACCGCATCCAGCATAATTATCCATCACTGATCCGGTGCCTACGAGTTTTCCATATACTGGTTCTCGCTTATTTACTTTCCCGCTGCTACTGTTACAATCACTACAAAATACCAAAAACATTACTTTTGCTGTCTTTACTTTTGTTGCCTCTACCACCACTATCATATTACTTTGCTACTAAACACTTTGCTGCAGATACTAAGTTTCCAGGTGTGGTTGAATTGACAACTCAGCTGCTAATACTTGAGAATATTCTTTGGCTCCCCTTGTGTCGAATCAACAAATTTGGGTTGAATACTCTACCCTCAAAAGCTGTTGCGATCCCCTATACTTGTGGGTTATCACATTTGTGTTTAGTTCTTGAGAAACTCAGGGAACACCAGTTGTATGCCAAGTTCAGCAAATGTTAGTTTTGGTTGAAGGAGGTCGGATTCCTTGGACATGTTATATCAGGAGAAGGTGTAGCAGTAGATCCTACCAAGGTTCAGTCAGTTACTGAATGGTTGGCACCCACTTCAGTTAGCAAGATCCGCAATTTTCTTGGACTCGCAGGATACTATCAGAGATTCATTGAAAATTTTTTCCAAGATTGCGAAGCCAATGACGGAGTTATTGAAGAAGGATACCAAATTTAAATGGATGGAAGAATGTGAGGCAAGTTTTCAGGAGTTAAAGAAACGTTTGACGACAGCCCCAGTACTAATTCTGCCGGATATACATAAAGAGTTTCAAGTGTACTGCGATGCCTCTCGCCTAGGACTTGGGAGTGTGCTTATGCAGGACGGAAGAGTTGTTTCGTATGCCTCACAACAACTAAAACCGCACGAATTGAATTATGCCACGCATGATTTGGAGTTAGCAGCTGTAGTGCATGCGCTCAAGACTTGGAGACATTACCTTATTGGAAATCGTTGTGATGTGTACATGGATCATAAGAGTTTGAAGTACATTTTCATACAGAAGGAGTTGAACCTTAGGCAGAGGAGATGGTTGGATCTTATAAAGGATTATGATATGAAGCTTCATTATCATCCAGGCAAGGCCAATGTCGTAGCCGACACTTTGAGCTGGAAGAGCTATGCTAATACCCTAATAAGCACGGGATTGCCAAAGGAGTTAGAAGAGGATCTCAGGGAACTTCGATTGGAGATTGTTCCTAGAGGTTTTGTTGCAACAATGGAGGTTCAGTCTACATTGTTAGGAAAGATTCGAGAAGCTCTGAAGGATGACAAAGAGATTACTGAGATAAAGGAGAGAATGGGCAAAGGAAAGGCGAAGGGTTTTCGTGAGGACGAGCACGACACCTTATAGTTTGAGGACCGTATTTATGTGCCCAATAACACAGATATCAGGAAGTTAATTGTAACGCCCTCGATGCGGCTATATCTCCTACGTGTCGAAGCACGACTTAGAGGCATAACCGCATTGAAAGCAATGTCGCAAGTGAGGTAATCTTCGCAAACAACCCATGTACATAAATAAAGGGGAAAGGTACATAGTTGGCTTACACTCGCCATGTCACACAAATACATAAATAAGTCATTAGATTCATCCAATACACTCAGGGTCTGACTACGGTACCAAAATAAAGATCAACCCCCAAATGCGACAAAGTCCCCGATCGCCCCAACTGGGCACCACTACTGATCATCTGGGAAAGACACATAGTATCGATGAGAGTCTTCATCGAACTCCCACTTGAGCTTGGTCATATCATCTGGAACGGTATCATAGGTCCCTGCATCTGGTTTTGGAAGTAATCTGTGAGTCATGGGGACTCAGCAATCTCGCACCCTCGCGATCAAGACTATTTAAGCTTATAGGTAAAGTAAAGGTATGATGTGGAGCTGCAGCAAGCGACTAGCATATATGGTGGCTAACATATTCGCAAAAGAGAGCGAGAAGAGGAGGCAAAAGCACGGTCTAACAACTATGATCAAGAAGTGATCCTAGAACAACCTACGTCAAGCATTACTCCAACACCGTGTTCACTTCCCGGACTCCGCCGAGAAGAGACCATCACGGTTACACACGCGGTTGGTGCATTTTAGTTAAGTTAAGTTTCAATTTATCTACAACCGGACATTAACAAATTCCCATCTGCCCATAACCACGGGCACGGCTTTCGAAAGTTCAAATCCATGCAGGGGAGTCCCAACTTAGCCCATCACAAGCTCTCACGGTCAACGAAGGATATTCCTTCTCCCAAGACAATCCGATCAGACTCGGCATCCCGGTTACAAGACATCCTCGACAATGGTAAAACAAGTCCAGCAACACCGCCTGAATGTGCCGACAAATCCCGATAGGAGCTGCACATATCTCGTTCTCAGGGCACACTTAGATAGGCAATCCGTACAACTAAAACCAGCCCTCGAGTTTCCCCGAGGTGGCGCTGCAAGGGGCTCTAGTTTGGACCAACACTCAGAGGAGCATTGGCCCGAGGGGGGGGGGAGGTTAAATAAAGATGACCCTTGGGCTCCGGAAACCCAAGGGAAAAAGAGGCTAGGTGGCAAATGGTAAAACCAAGGTTGGGCATTGCTGGAGGAGTTTTATTCAAGGCGAACTGTCAAGGGGTTCCCATTATAACCCAACCGTGTAAGGAACGCAAAATCCGGGAACATAACACCGATATGACGGAAACTAGGGTGGCAAGAGTGGAACAAAACACTAGGCAGAAGGCCGAGCCTTCCACCCTTTACCAAGTATATAGGTGTATTAAGATAAACAAGATAATATGGTGATATCCCAATGATAAACATGTTCCAACAAGGAACGATCTCCAATCTTCACCTGCAACTAGCAACACTATAAGAGGGGCTGAGCAAAGAGGTAACATAGCCAAACAACGATTTGCTAGGACAAGGTGGGTTAGAGGTTTGACATGGCAATATGGGAGGCATGATAAGCAAGTGGTAGGTATCATAGCATATGCATAGCAAAAGAGCGAGCATCTAGCAAGCAAAGATAGAAGTGATTTCGAGGGTATGGTCATCTTGCCTGCAAAGCACTCAGAGTTGCCTTGATCCTCGTAAGTGAACTCAACAGGCTCCTCGTTCACGAACTCGTCTCCCGGCTCTACCAAAACAATAACAACAAGCAAAAGGAACACAATCAACCACGTGCAATGCTCAAGCAACATGATGCAAACATGGTATGGTATGCGGGATGCGATATGTGATGCATAGGCATGATTTGGAATGGAATGATTGAACCTGGCCTCAACATGGAAATCCAAGAGTTCCACTGGAAAGGTGAGGTGTTTTCGGTTGAAATCGATATAAAGATCACCGGAATCGGATGCACGGTTTGGAAATGACAAGCAAAACAAATATGGCACCGATTTGCGATAATCAGCAAGTAGCCATCTAAATGCATCAAGATAATTATGCTACAACACTCAAACATGAAAACAAAATACATGGCAGGGATCCACTCATGATTCTTGACAGAAGATGAACACTGAGCTACGGCTAATTCATCCATTAACAGGTTCAAACAAGCATGGCAAAAGTGCAAAAGATAACAGGTTTCAGACTTGGTGAAATTAACAGCATATCAGGAATTTATCATCAGGAAGCAATCTTTAGAGCATGAAAACTACAAGTTACAGGAACATATCATGGCAAAGCAAGGCATGGCATGAAGCTACTCTAAGCATATAACAAAAGTACCTTAGTGACCATGAGCCAAAAGGGATCAGAAAATACCATTGCAAGCATCTGAACATAGCAAAAACATAAACAGATTCAGACTTAGTGAAAAACTGGAGCATGCAAAACAGTTAACAAGTAGGCATGTTTACGAGCTCGATGCACTCACTACAGAGCATGGCATGACAAACTAAGCATACACCCATAAAGAAGACATGGTATACAAGCTAGACATGGCAAGTACAACATCATAGCATGCACGGATCAATAGCAACAACCTCGGCAAAATCGCTAAACATGTTAACAATCTGCCAGGAACATTTTATAGCAAAAGTAGAGCTCGACTGACTCAAGCGAGGGTGCTCCATAATTGCAAACAAAGACATGTATGGATAGATCACAACAATATCTACAAAACATCCTTATTGATCATCCTCAAAAGAGGCACGGATCACTAGGAAACAACATGAACATATGGCATAAAAGTAAAAATAGGACGAGGACTTGTTGAAATTCTAAGTCCCTGAAATCAGCATCAACGAGTAAGCTACTTTGCATGCTTGTGCTAGTCACCACAAATATCACAAAAATACATGGCATACACTCCTGTAAAGATGTCATGACATTCTACAAAACACATGTAGAGCTCAGGATCATAGCATGCACACATTAATCATGGCAAAAATGACAAAAGGCCATTTGCTGAAACAGATCTGACATATTCCTCACATAGCCCTCTTCCAACAGCATTTCAGGCATCAAGATGAGCTCAAATGAAAATGATGCAATGAGATGAAATGATGTACTCATCGAGACGAACATTTTCATATGCTACACGCACGAATCGGAGCTACGGATGTAGAGTTATCACACGTCAAAGTATGCAAAAAATTACTGAGGGAGAGGGAAAAAGTCAACCCCAGATCTAGGGTTCTTCGTTGGGCACGCGAACCGAGGTGCTCCGGCAAGGTCGAGCTCGAATCCGGCGCGGGGAGGACGAGGGGGGCGCCGGAGAGGTCGGATCCGCTTGGATCCGGACCGTGACGGCGCGGCGGCGAGGTAGAGGAGGCCGGTCGGTGAGGAGGGGCCAGTGCGGGGCGGTCCGGTGGCGGCGCGGCTTGCCGGTGGCGTGGAGCGTGGCGGCCGGCGAGGGAGAAGACGGCGGCCGCTCGGCGAGGAACCAGGCGAGGAGGCGCGGTGGTCGAGGGCCTCGGGCGGCGGCGGCTCGGGCAGGGGGGGCCCGCCTGGGCCCGGGCGGGCCGGCGCTTGCGAGACGACGATGTGGGCGCGCGGTGCCACGTGGCACGCCCTGGTTGGTGGCGGCGGACTCGTCCGGCGCGGGCGGACGTGTCCGGCCGCGCGGAGAGGAATTTTTGGGTTTCAGGGGGAGAAGACCCGGGATTTCGAGAGGGAAAATTTTGTTTTTGCCACTCTAGATTTTGCCAATTTTCCTTATGCCATTCTAGATTTTGACATTTCACTTTTGCCACACATAGCTTTTGACAATTATCACAATTACCATTCTATGGCAAAAGCTAAATAATTTGATTTCATTTTTTCCACTCTTAGTTTTTGAAATGTATCACAATTGCCACGTTGAAAATTTTGCTTTTGCCATCAGAATGGCAATTGTGATAATTATCAAAAACTAAGAGTAGAAAAAGTGAAATGTCAAAATCTAGAGTGGCATAAGGAAAATTGGCAAAATCTAGAGTGGCCAAAACAAAATTCCCCCATTTCGAGAGGGTGATGTATTTATAGAGGTGGAGGGAGCTAGGAAGCTCCAAATGAGGTGCGGTTTGCGGCCACGCGATCGTGATCAAACGCTCTAGATGATGGAAGGGGTTTAGGTGGGTTTTGGGCCACTTTGGAGGGGTGTTGGGCTGCAACACACACGAGGCCTTTTTGCTCCCTCGGTTAACCGTTGGAGTATCAAACGAAGTCCAAATGGCACAAAACTTGATAGGTGGTCTACCGGTAGTAAACCAAGGCCGCATGACAAGTCTCGGTCCAATCCGAAAATGTTTAACACCCGCACACGAAAAAGAGGTAGAAAGGACCACCGGAGGACATAGGAGCGCCGAAATGCAAAACGGACAATGGGGAAAATGCTCGGATGCATGAGACGAACACGTATGCAAATGCAATGCACATGATGACATGATATGAGATGCATGACAAAGACAACACACACGGAGACAAAAACCCGACAACGATGAAATAGAATAACTTAGTGCCGGGAACGGCAAGAGTTGGGATACATATAAGGTAAATTACATCCGAGGTGTTACATTAATACTTCAGGAGCCTCATGAATCACCATACTAAATACACCCCGGAAACACCAAGATGTATTTGGATCTAAAGGAGCGTTTCTGGTGGACTGGTATGAAGAAAGATATTGCCGATTATGTAGCCGTATGTGATGTATGTCAGAGAATGAAGGCTGAACATCAAAAGCCAGCAGGATTGTTACAACCTATGCCGATACCCGAATGGAAGTGGGATAAACTTGGCACGGATTTTATCACCGGATTACCTAGGACCAAATCAGGATATGATTCTATATGGGTAGTAGTTGATCGCTTGACCAAAGTGGCTCACTTTATCCCAGTGAAAACCACCTATACAAGTGCGAAGTTGGCCAAGATATACATGACCAGGATCGTATGTCTGCATGGAGTTCCAAGGACCATTGTATTAGATAGAGGAACACAGTTTACCTCAAAGTTTTGGCATCAACTACACCAGACTTTGGGAACAAGGTTGGAGTTCAGTACAGCATTCCACCCGCAGACGGATGGACAGACCGAGAGAGTCAACCAGATTCTGGAGGATATGTTGCGAGCCTGTGCGCTAGATTATGGATCTAGTTGGGATGACAATTTGCCCTACGCGGAGTTCTCATACAACAATAGCTATCAAGCCAGTTTAAAGATGGCACCGTTCGAAGCCCTATATGGACGAAGGTGCAGAACACCGTTGTTATGGGATGAAGTTGGAGACCGTTCGTTGTTTGGACCAGATTTGATCAAGGAGTCTGAAGAAAAGGTTAAGTTGATTAGAGATAGACTGAAGATAGCCCAGTCCAGGCAGAAGAGTTATGCAGACTCGAAACGCAAGGAAATAACCTATGAAATTGGAGATAGAGCATATCTACGAGTGTCACCCCTGCGAGGAGTGAAACGTTTTGGAGTTAAGGGAAAGTTAGCCCCGAGATTTGTAGGACCGTACCGAATTTTGGAACGTATGGGAGAAGTTGCCTACAAGTTGGAGTTACCTGAAGGACTGTCAGGAGTTCATGATGTGTTCCATGTTTCCCAGTTGAAGAAGTGTCACGCTGAGATGGCTGATATACCACCAAGAGATACGGTGCCCTTGGAGGCGATTCAGTTGGACAATGATCTGACCTATGAGGAGAAGCCGGTCAGGATTCTTGAATTTGCCAGCCGAGTCACCCGCAGCAAGGTTATCAAGTTTTGCAAAGTTCAGTGGAGTCACCATACTGAGGATGAAGCCACCTGGGAACGAGAGGATGATCTTCGCAAAGACCACCCGCACCTATTTTCTAGCCAACCCAAATCTCGAGGGCGAGATTCATCTTAAGTGGGGTAGGTTTGTAACATCCCAAATTTTCAATTTGGAATGTTATACATAGATCATTCATGCATATCATATTTTATTGCATTTTGTTTCGCGATCCTCGAAATCCTAAGCAACTATTAAAACGAGGATTTTTGGTTTTAATTATTTTTGTCTCAGAAAATATTTCATATTAAAATATATGAGGGGAGATAATATGACTTCTCCTCGTAGGGCCAAGAAAATATTAAAATCAAATATTTGATTTTATTCGGAGTTTATTGTTATTTTATTTGAATTAGAAAAATTGCATGTTTTTCAAAGTTGCATTTTAGGGCCAAGAAAATGTTCATCTCGTTCTAAATATTTTATTTAGACGGTGAAAATTTGTTTTGGCATTTTTAGTTTTTTACTTTATTTTATAGGTTTTTTTAGTTTCGGCGAAATTATTTTAAAAAAAGTTTCCTCCGCCGACTGGGCCGAAGCCCAAGTTAGTCGGCCCACCTCCCCGCGCCGTCTCCTTCCAGGAGAACGGGAGCGCGCCGCCGCCCGCGAGGCCGAGTCCGGCCGGGACTCTCCCTCCCCGCGCCGCTTGCCCCCTCGCCCAAGCAAGCACCCCCTCCTATAAGTACCCCGCCCCGCCCCCGATTTCTGCCACCACCGCTGCACCCCGCCGCAACCGGAGCCGCCCCGCCACCGCCCGTTGCCGCGTCGCCGCCGCCGAGCGCCGCTGCCGCGCCGCCCCTGCCACCTGCGCCGTAGCTCCGCCTCAGTGAACCTCGCGGGAGGTAAAGCCGCCATTCGTTTTTTTTAAAAGAACAGATCCAGTTTTTTTAGAAAACCCTAGGTTTTTTTTTTGAATCGATCGGTTTGCCAATTTTTCTCGGTTTAGTTATTTAGCGGATGTTCCTCCATACGTTCGTTTTCACGAACGGTGTCCACTCGTTAGCCGTAGACAGCGAACGTTCGTTCGTTAGCCTGTTCGTCAATTTTTCTTTTTCTCGGATTTTCCATGATTATTTTCGATCGCGATTTCTGATCCAATTTTCATTTTAGTTTATCTTTTCGCTCATTTTTCGGAATCAGGCGATTCGAGCGCCTAGATCTTCGTCTCGAAACCCTCTTTCTGTTTAATCAACTTGAACAAGGTTTTGATACTGTAAAATTTGACTTTAGTCTAGAATAGTAAATGGACCTTGTTTCTTTCGCAGTTTGACTTTCGTTGCCCGTTTGATTTGATTCTTTTTGCAAACCGGAGTTCTTAAGTTGAACTTTCTGGTTAGACCTTCTTATTTGAGTTTTATCCATGCTTCTTTGCTTGATTGCTTATGTATGCTATTGCTTGTTTGCGATAGAACACCAGGAGTGTGAAGCATGCTACTCCGAATCTTTAGGTTTTGCGGATCATCAACAAGGCAAGTAACACTTTGATCATACCCCTTTATCACCCAATTTTTATGCATTAGCTCCAATCCTCAAACACTGCATGATTATGATGTGATTAACTTGTGGGTTGGTAAGTATTTAATGAGGTAGAACCTATTGCCCTATTATTATCAAACCCTTGGGAGTTACTTCTACGTATTGCTTATATTTCTATGCTATGCTCGTAGACGTGGTTTGGGTGAGTGATATCCATGGTAGATGTGAGATTGTTAATTAATGGTTCAACTTAAGGTGGCAACTTGAATACACATCTAGGTGGATTGTTTGTCGGGCACCTGGAGAATCCAGTGTTATCCTAGGATATCCCGGAGTACCCGTGTGATAATCCTAAGGTCCGCCACCCAGGCTCAAAGGGAACTGAGATATTTCATGCTAGAAACTTCCGTGTGCAACCACATGACATTATGGGCTCTAGCATAGTGAGTAAGTTACATGAACTCTCGAAGAGGTGGATCAGCAGGTAGAGGGATGTAGGTTGGTATGGTCTGCCCGGAGTAAAGAGTAAATGTTTGTGAAAGACTGTGTCTCGGTCATCCATTTCTCAAACACCTTGTAGTGCGAGAAATCAAACGGAGGAGATCGGGTCTTGTGGGGAAAAGTGCACAAACCTCTGCAGAGTGTACAATCTAATCATGGTTAGTCGTGTCCCCGGTTATGGACAATTCTTGAGTATCTAGTACTTGGATTATCATATGTATCTCATCACTCTAAATTAATATTGCTGGGTTGATAATTACTTTTAATTGGGATTGAGTTGGAGGAACCTTCTCAATGATGTTTCAACTACCATGATAGTTAAATAAAATCTATTCCTTTGTTGTACGGAAAATTTTGCTTTTCGCAAAAACTATAACCATAGAGCTTTCCACCAGCCAAATATGCATGTAGTGATAGCATTATTCTGTTCTTGCTCTACTGTGTTATATTGCCAGCATATTCCATGTGATGACCCTTTTTCGGGCTGCAACGTATTATGTTGCAGACTTTTCAGACGAGGAGTAAGGTTCGTTAGGTCGTTGCCGTGCAGCTCAGCTATGTCATTGGAGTTGATGGACTCACTTTATCTTCCAAGCCTTCCGCTGTTACCGTATTAGATGGCCTTAAGCCATATTTATTGTAATAAGTTCTATTTTGAGACATTCGATGTAATAAGTGTGTAATTGCTACTCTGTTATAAATCCTTCGAGTTCTGTGTGTGTCAACATTACCGATCCAAGGATGACACTGAAGCACAGAGACTTGACCATTTGAGGTCGGGTCACTACAAGAACCTACTCCTACTAGGAGTAGGATTCCCCCCCTTGGGCGCGCCCCTTGTGGCCGGCCCTCCTCCTCCTCCCCTCCTTTATATACGGGGGAGGGGGCACCCCATAGACATACAAGTTGATCATTAGCCGTGTGCGGTGCCCCCCTCCATAGTTTTCCACCTCGGTCATATTTGTCGTAGTGCTTAGGCGAAGCCCTGCATCGGTAACTTCATCATCACCGTCACCACGCCGTTGTGCTAATGAAAATCTCCCTCGGCCTCAACTGGATCAAGAGTTTGAGGGACGTCACCGAGCCGAACGTGTGCAGATCGTGGAGGTGCCGTGCGTTCGGTACTTGATCGGTTGGATCGCGAATACGTTCGACTACATCAATCGCGTTACTAAACGCTTCCACTTTCGGTCTACGAGGGTACGTAGACACACTCTCCCCCGCTTGTTGCTTGCTTCTCCTAGATAGATCATGCATGATCATAGGAAAGTTTTGAAATACTACGTTCCCCAATAGTGGCATCAGAGCCAGGTCTATGCGTAGATGTTATATGCATGAGTAGAACACAAAGAGTTGTGGGCAATAATAGTCATACTGCTTACCAGCATGTCATACTTTGATTCACCGGTATTGTTGGATGAAGCGGCCCAAACCGACATTACATGACCGCGTTCATAAGACTGGTTCTATTGACGTGCTTCGCACACAGGTGGCTAGTGGATGTCTGTTTCTCCAGCTTCAGTTGAATCGAGTTTGACTACGCCCGGTCGTTGTTGAAGGTTAAAACAACACTCTTGATGAAAAATTGTTGTGTTTTTTATGCGTAGGTAAAAATGGTTCTTGCTAGAAGCCCGTAGCAGCCACGTAAAACTTGCAACAACAAAGTAGAGGACGTCTATCTTGTTTTTGCAGGGCATGTTGTGATGTGATATGGTCAAGACATGATTATATAAATTGTTGTATGAGATGATCATGTTTTGTAACAGTTATCGGCAATTGGCAGGAGCCATATGGTTGTCGCTTTATTGTATGAAATGCAATCGCCATGTAATTGATTTACTTTATCACTATGCGGTAGTGATAGTCGTAGAAGCAATAGTTGGCGAGACGACAACGATGCTACGATGGAGATCAAGGTGTAAAGCCGGCGACGATGGTGATCATGATGGTGCTTTGGAGATGGAGATCAAAGGCATAGGATGATGATGGCCATATCATATCACTTATATTGATTGCTTGTGATGTTTATCTTTTATGCATCTTATTTTTCTTAGTACAGCGGTAGCATTATAAGATGATCTCTCACTAAATTTCAAGGTATAAGTGTTCTCCCTGAGTATGCACCGTTGCTACAGTTTGTCGTGCCGAGACACCACATGATGATCGGGTGTGACAAGCTCTACGTTCACATACAATGGGTGCAAGCCAGTTTTGCACATGCAAAATACTCGGGTTAAACTTGACGATCCTAGCATATGCAGATATGGCGTCGGAACACTAAGACCGAAAGGTCGAGCGTGAATCATATAGTAGATATGATCAACATAGTGATGTTCACCATTGAAAACTACTCCATCTCACGTGATGATCGGACATGGTTTAGTTGATATGGATCACGTGGTCAGTTAGATGATTAGAGGGATGTCTATCTAAGTGGGAGTTCTTAAGTAATATGATTAATTGAACTTAAATTTATCATGAACTTAGTCCTGATAGTATTTACATATGTATGTTGTAGATCAATTGCTCGCGTATAGCTTCCCCGTTTTATTTATGATATGGTCCTAGAGCAAACTATGTTGAAAGATGTTAGTAGCAATGATGCGGACTAGCTCCGTGATCTGAGGATTATCCTCATTGCGGCACAGGAGAATTATGTCCTTGATGCACTGCTAGGTGACGGACATATTGCAGGAGCAGATGCAGACGTTATGAATGTTTGACAAGCTCGGTATGTGATGACCCACAAGTATAGGGGATCTATTGTAGTCCTTTCGATAAGTAAGAGTGTCGAATCCAATGAGGAGCAGAAGGAAATGACAAGTGGTTTTCAGTAAGGTATTCTCTACAAGCACTGAAATTATCAGTAACAGATAGTTTTGTGATAAGGTAATTCGTAACGGGTGAGGGAGTCCTGGACTAAGGGGTCCTCGGGCGTCCGGCCTGTTAGCCATGGGCCGGACTGATGGGCTGTGAAGATACGAAGACCGAAGACTGCACCCATGTCCGGATGGGACTCTCCTTGGCGTGGAAGGCAAGCTTGGCGACCAAATATGTAGATTCCTTTCTTTGTAACCGACCTTGTGTAACCCTAGATCCTCCCGGTGTCTATATAAATCGGAGGACTTAGTCCAGAGAGGGGATACATTATAATAGCCATACAAGCTAGACCTCTAGGGTTTAGCCATTATGATCTTGTGGTAGATCAACTCTTGTAATACTCATATTCATCAAGATCAATCAAGCAGGACGTAGGGTATTACCTCCATAGAGAGGGCCCGAACCTGGGTAAAACATTGTGGCCCCTGTCTCCTGTTACCATCGACCTTGGACGCTGATACGTCTCCAACGTATCTATAATTTTTGATTGCTCCATGCTATTATATTATCTCTTTTGGATGTTAATGGGCTTTATTTTACACTTTTATATCATTTTTGGGACTAACCTTTTAACCGGAGGCTAGCCCAAATTGCTGTTTTTTTTTTGCCTATTTTAGTGTTTCGCAGAAAAGGAATATCAAACTGAGTCCAAACAGAATGAAACCTTCGGGAGCGTTATTTTTGTAACAAACGTGATCCAGGAGACTTGGAGTGGACATCAAGAAACAATCGAGGAGGCGACGAGGTAGGGGGGCGCGCCCACCTCCTGGGCGCGCCCTCCACCCTTGTGGGCCCCTCGTTGCTCCACCGACCTACTTCTCCCTCCTATATATATCTACGTACCTCGCAAACATCTAGGAGCACCACGAAAACCTAATTCCACCGCCGCAAATGTACCCAAGAGATCCCATCTTGGGGCATTTTTCGGAGCTCCGCCGGAGGGGGCATTGATCACGGAGGGCCTCTACATCAACTCCATGGCCTCTCCGGTGTTGTGTGAGTAGTTTACTTCAGACCTTCAAGTCCATTACTAGTAGCTAGATGGCTTCTTCTCTCTATCTTTGTATCTCAATACAAAGTTCTCCTCGATTCTCTTGGAGATCTATTTGATGTAATCTTGTTTTGCAATGTGTTTGTTGAGATCCGATGAATTGTGGGTTTATGATCAAGTCTATCTATGAACAATATTTGCATCTTCTCTGAATTCTTTTATCTATGATTGGTTTATCTTTGCAAGTCTCTTTGAATTATCAGTTTGGTTTGGCCTACTAGATTGATCTTTCTTGCAATGGGGGAAGTTCTTAGCTTTGGGTTCAATCTTGTGGTGCTCAATACCAGTGACAGAAAGGGAAACAACACGTATTGTATTGTTGCCATCGAGGATAAAAAGATGGGGTTTACATCATATTGCATGAGTTTATCCCTCTACATCATGTCATCTTGCTTAAGGCGTTACTCTGTTCTTATGAACTTAATACTCTAGATGCATGCTGGATAGCGGTCGATGTGTGGAGTAATAGTAGTAGATGCAGAATCATTTTGGTCTACTTGTCACAGACGTGATGCCTATATACATGATCATGCCTAGATATTTTCATAATTATTCACTTTTCTATCAATTGCTCGACAGTAATTTGTTCACCCACTGTAATACTTATGCTATCTTGAGAGAAGCCACTAGTGAAAACTATGGCCCCCGGGTCTATTCTCCATCATACAAGTTTCCAATCTATTTTATTTTGCAATCTTTACTTTCAATCTATAGCATAAAAATACCAAAAATATTTATCTTATTATTATCATCTCTATCAGATCTCACTCTTGCAAGTGGCCGTGAAGGGATTGACAACCCCTTTATCGCGTTGGTTGCGAGGTTCTTTTTGTTTGTGTAGGTACGAGGTGACTCGCGCGTGATCTCCTACTAGATTGATACTGCTTTGCTGAATCTTGTCATGAAAGATCTGTTTTCTGGCCTTCCTAGTGAAGATGCCGCTACCCATGTAAACAACTTTGTTGATTTGTGCGATATGCAAAAGAAGAAAGATGTCGATAATGATATTGTTAAACTTAAGCTATTTCCGTTTTTGCTTTGAGATCATGCTAAAGCTTGGTTTTCATCTTTGCCTAAAAATAGTATTGATTCATGGAATAAATGCAAAGATGCTTTTATCTCTAAGTTTTTCCTCCCGCTAAGATCAACTCTCTTAGAAACGATATTATGAGTTTTAAGCAACTTGATCATGAGCATGTTGCACAAGCTTGGGAGAGGATGAAATTAATGATACATAATTGCCCTACACATGGTTCGAATTTATGGATGATTATACAAAATTTTTATGCCGGATTGAATTTTGCTTCTAGAATTCTTTTAGATTCGGCCATGGGAGGCACTTTTATGGAAATTACTTTAGGAGAAGCTACTAAACTCCTAGATAATATTATGGTTAATTATTCTCAATGGCACACTCAAAGATCTACTAGTAAAAAAGTTCATGCGATTGAAGAGATTAATGTTTTGAGTGGAAATATGGATGAACTTATGAAATTGTTTGCTAATAAGAGTGCTCCTACTAATCCTAATGATATGCCTTTGTCTACTTTCATGGAGAATAATAATGAATCTATGGATGTGAATTTTGTTGGTAGGAACAATTTTTGTAATAACGCGTATAGAGGTAATTTTAATCCTAGGCCATTTCCTAGCAATTCCTCTAATAATTATGGTAATTCCTACAACAATTATTATGGAAATTATAATAAGATGCCCTTTTATTTTGAATCTAATATTAAAGAATTTATTAGTTCGGAAAAGAGTTTCAATGCTTTGATTGAAGAAAAAATGCTTAAGATTGATGAGTTGGCTAGGAACGTGGATAGAATTTCTCTTGATGTTGATTCTTTGAAACATAGATCCATTCCACCTAAGCATAATATCAATGAGTCTCTAAAATCCATGAGAATTTCCATTGATGAGTGCAAAGAAAGAACTGTTAGGATGCATGCTAAGAAAGATTGCTTTGTGAAAGCGTGTTCTTCTAGTTTCCATGATAATAAAGATGAAGATCTAAAAGTTATTGATGTGTCCACTATTAAATATTTGTTTTGCAATATGAATCTTGATAATGATGGGACTGGAGATGAGTCAACTTTAGTTAGAAGGCGTCCCAGTGATTCAGAGTTTTTAGATCTTGATGCTAAAATTGTTAAAAGTGGGATTGAAGAGATCAAAACTTTAAATAGCAACGAACCCACTATCTTGGATTTCAAGGAATTTAATTATGATAATTGCTCTTTGATAGATTGTATTTCCTTATTGTAATCCGTACTAAATTCTCCTCATGCTTATAGTCAAAATAAAGCTTTTACTAACATATCGTTGATTCTTTGATGCAAGCTTATGAAGAAAAACTTGAGTTTGAAGTTTCTATCCCTAGAAAAATTTATGATGAGTGGGAACCTGATGGAAATATGCCCTAGAGGCAATAATAAATTTATTATTATTATATTTCCTTGTTCATGATAATCGTTTATTATCCATGCTAGAATTGTATTGATAGGAAACTCAGATACATGTGTGGATACATAGACAACACCATGTCCCTAGTAAGCCTCTAGTTGACTAGCTCGTTGATCAACAGATGGTTACGGTTTCCTGACCATGGACATTGGATGTTGTTGATAACGGGATCACATCATTAGGAGAATGATGTGATGGACAAGACCCAATCCTAAGCATAGCACTAGATCGTGTAGTTCGTATGCTAAAGCTTTTCTAATGTCAAGTATCATTTCCTTAGACCATGAGATTGTGCAACTCCCGGATACCGTAGGAGTGCTTTGGGTCTGCCAAACGTCACAACGTAACTGGGTGGCTATAAAGGTACACTACAGGTATCTCCGAAAGTATCTGTTGGGTTGGCACGAATCGAGACTGGGATTTGTCACTCCGTGTAAACGGAGAGGTATCTCTGGGCCCACTCGGTAGGACATCATCATAATGTGCACAATGTGATCAAGGAGTTGATCACGGGATGATGTGTTACGGAACGAGTAAAGAGACTTGCCGGTAACGAGATTGAACAAGGTATCGGGATACCGACGATCGAATCTCGGGCAAGTAACATACCGATAGACAAAGGGAATTGTATGCGGGATTGATTAAGTCCTTGACATCGTGGTTCATCCGATGATATCATCGTGGAACATGTGGGAGCCAACATGGGTATCCAGATCCCGCTGTTGGTTATTGACCGGAGAGTCATCTCGGTCATGTCTGCATGGTTCCCGAACCCGTAGGGTCTACACACTTAAGGTTCAGTGACGCTAGGGTTATAGAGATATTAGTATGCGGTAACCCGAAAGTTGTTCGGAGTCCCGGATGAGATCCCGGACGTCACGAGGAGTTCCGGAATGGTCCGGAGGTGAAGAATTATATATAGGAAGTGCTATTTCGGCCATCGGGACATGTTTCGGGGTCACCGGTATTGTACCGGGACCACCGGAAGGGTCCCGGGGGTCCACCGGGTGGGGCCACCTGCCCCGGGGGCCACATGGGCTGTAGGGGGTGCGCCTTGGCCTACATGGGCCAAGGGCACCAGCCCCTAGAGGCCCATGCGCCAAAGGGACAAGAGGAAGGGAGAGTCCTAAAGGGGGAAGGCACCTCCGAGGTGCCTTGGGGAGGATGGACTCCTCCCCCCCTTGGCCGCACCCTTCCTTGGAGGAAGGGGCAAGGCTGCGCCCTCCCCCTCTCCCTTGGCCCTATATATAGTGGGGGGAAGGGAAGGCAACAATAACCTAAGCCCTGGCGCCTCCCTCTCCCTCCCATGACACATCTCCCTCCTCCCACAGCGCTTGGCGAAGCCCTGTTGGAATCCCGCTACTTCCACCACCACGCCGTCGTGCTGCTGGATCTCCATCAACCTCTCCTCCCCCTTGCTGGATCAAGAAAGAGGAGACGTCGCTGTTCCGTACGTGTGTTGAACGCGGAGGTGCCGTCCGTTCGGCGCTAGGATCATCGGTGATTTGGATCACGACGAGTACGACTCCATCAACCCCGTTCTCTTGAACGCTTCCGCGCGCGATCTACAAGGGTATGTAGATCCACTCCTCCCTCATTGCTAGATGACTCCATAGATTGATCTTGGTGATACGTAGAAAATTTTGAATTATTGCTACGTTCCCCAACAGTGGCATCATGAGCTAGGTCTATGCGTAGATTCTATGCACGAGTAGAACACAAAGAAGTTGTGGGCGTTGACTTTGTTCAATATGCTTGCCGTTACTAGTCTTATCTTGATTCGACGGTATTGTGGGATGAAGCGGCCCGGACCAACCTTACACGTATGCTTACGTGAGACCGGTTCCACCGACAAACATGCACTAGTTGCATAAGGTGGGTGGCGGGTGTCTATCTCTCCCGCTTTAGTCGGGTCGGATTCGATGAAAAGGGTCCTTATGAAGGGTAAATAGCAATTGGAATATCACGTTGTGGTTTTGCATAGGTAAGAAACGTTCTTGCTAGAAACCCATAGCAGCCACGTAAAACATGCAAACAACAATTAGAGGACGTCTAACTTGTTTTTGCAGGGTATGCTATGTGATGTGATATGGCCAAAAGGATGTGATGAATGATATATGTGATGTATGAGATTTATCATGTTCTTGTAATAGGTATCACGACTTGCATGTCGATGAGTATGACAACCGGCAGGAGCCATAGGAGTTGTCTTTATTTATTTATGACCTGTGTGTCAACTTAAACGTCATGTAATTACTTTACTTTATTGCTAAAGCGTTAGCCATAGTAGTAGAAGTAATAGATGACGAGACAACTTCAAGAAGACACGATGATGGAGATCATGATGATGGAGATCATGGTGTCATGCCGGTGACAAGATGATCATGGAGCCCCAAGATGGAGATCAAAGGAGCTATATGATATTGGCCATATCATGTCACTATTATTTGATTGCATGTGATGTTTATCATGTTTATACATCTTATTTGCTTAGAACGACGGTAGTAAATAAGATGATCCCTTATTACAATTTCAAGAATGTGTTCTCCCCTAACTGTGCACCGCTGCTAAAGTTCGTCGTTTCGAAGCACCACGTGATGATCGGGTGTGATAGATCCTTACATTCACATACAACGGGTGTAAGACAGTTTTACACATGCAAAACACTTAGGGTTAAATTTACGAGCCTAGCATGTACAGACATGGCCTCGGAACACAAGAGACCGAAAGGTCGAGCATGAGTCGTATGGTAGATACGATCAACATGAAGATGTTCACCGATGATGACTAGTCCGTCTCACGTGATGATCGGACACGGCCTAGTTGACTCGGATCATGTAATCACTTAGATGACTAGAGGGATGTCTATCTGAGTGGGAGTTCATAAGATGAACTTAATTATCCTAAACATAGTCAAAAGGTCTTCGCAAATTATGTCGTAGCTTGCGCTTCAGTTCTACTGTTTAGTTATGTTCCTAGAGAAAATTTAGTTGAAGTTGATAGTAGCAATTATGCGGACTAGGTCCGTAGACTGAGGATTGTCCTCATTGCTTCATAGAAGGCTTATGTCCTTAATGCACCACTCAGTGTGCTGAACCTCGAACATCGTCTATGGATGTTGCGAACATCTGACATACACATTTTGATAACTACGTGATAGTTTAGTTAACCGGTTTAGAGTTGAGGCACCGAAGACGTTTTGAAACGTTGCGAGACATATGAGATGTTTTGAGGGCTGAAATTGGGATTTCAGGCTCGTGCCCACGTCAAGAGGTATAAGACCTCCGATGATTTTCTTAGCCTGCAAACTAAGGGAGAAAAGCTCAATTGTTGAGCTTGTGCTCAGATTGTCTGAGTACAACAATCATTTGAATCGAGTGGGAGTTGATCTTCCAGATAAGATAGTGATGTTTCTCCGAAGTCATTACCACCAAGCTGCTAGAGCTTCGTGATGAACTATGATATATCAGGGACATATATGATGATCCTTGAGATATTCGCGATGTTTGACACCAAAGTAGAAATCAAGAAGGAGCATCAATTGTTGATGGTTGGTGAAACCACTAGTTTCAAGAAGGGCAAGGGCAAGAAGGGATACTTCATGAAACGGCAATTCAGCTGCTGCTCTAGTGAAGAGACCCAAGGTTGAACCCAAACCTGAGACTAAGTGCTTCTGTAATAAGGGGAACAACCACTGGAGCAGAATTACCCTAGATACTTGGTAGATGAGAAGGCTGGCAAGGTCGATAGAAGTATATTGGATATACATTGTGTTAATGTGTACTTTACTAGTACTCCTAGTAGCACCAGGGTATTAGATACCGGTTCGGTTGCTAAGTGTTAGTAACTCGAAATAAAAGCTACGGAATAAACGGAGACTAGCTAAAGGTGAGCTGACGATATGTGTTGGAAGTGTTTCCAATGTTGATATGATCAAGCATCGCACGCTCCCTCTACCATCGAGATTGGTGTTTGCGTTGAGCATATACATGATTTGATTATGTCTATCGCGATACGGTTATTCATTTAAGGAGAATAATGGTTACTCTGTTTATTTGAATAATACCTTCAATGGTCTTGCACCTAAAATGAATGGTTCATTGAATCTCGATCATAGTGATACACATGTTCATGCCAAAAGATATAAGATAGTAATGATAGTACCACCTACTTGTGGCACTGCCACTTAAGTCATATCGGTATAAAACGCATGAAGAAGCTCCATGTTGATGGATCTTTGGACTCACTCATTTTTGAAAGGTTTGAGACATGCGAACCATGTCTATTGGTGTATCTGCATGAAGAAACTCCATGCAAATGGACCGTTTGGACTCACTTGATTTTGAATCACTTGAGACATGCAAATCATACCACATGGGCAAGATGACTGAAAGCCTCGTTTTCAGTAAAATGGAACTAGAAAGCAACTTGTTGGAAGTAATACATTTTGATGTGTGCAATCCAATGAGTGCTGAGGCATGTAGTGGATATCGTTATGTTCTTACTTCACATATGATTTGAGTAGATATTGAGTATATTTACTTGATGAATCACGAGTCTGAATTATTGAAAAGGTTCAAGTAATTTTAGGGTGAAGTTGAAAGATCGTCGTGACAAGAGGATAAAATATCTATGATATGATCATAGAGATGAATATCTGAATTACGAGTTTGGCACAGAATTAAGACATTGTGGAAATTGTTTCACAACTAATACAGCCTGGAACACCATAGTGTGATGGTGTGTCCGAACATCATAACTGCACCCTATTGGATATGATGCATACCATGATGTCTCTTATCGAATTACCATGATAGTTTATGGGTTAGGCATTAAAGACAACCACATTCACTTTAAATAGGGCACCACGTAATTCCGATGAGATGACACCATATGAACTATGGTTTAGAGAAACCTAAGCTGTCATTTCTTAAAAGTTTGGGGCTGTGACGCTTATGTGAAAAAGTTTCAGGCTGATAAGCTCGAACCCAAAGCGGATAAATGCATCTTCATAGGACACCCAAAACAGTTGGGTATACCTCCTGTCTCAGATCCGAAAGCAATAAGGGATTGTTTCTGGAATCGGGTCCTTTCTCGAGGAAAAGTTTCTCTCGAAAGAATTGAGTGGGAGGATGGTGGAGACTTGATGAGGTTATTGAACCGTCTCTTCAACTAGTGTGTGGCAAGGCACAGGAAGTTGTTCCTGTGGAACCTACACCAATTGAAGTGGAAGCTTATGATAGTGATCATGAAACTTCAGATCAAGTCACTAACAAACCTCGTGGGATGACAAGGGTGCGTACTACTTCAGAGTGGTACGTAATCCTATCCTGGAAGTCATGTTGCTAGACAACAATGAACCTACGAGCTATGGAGAAGCGATGGTGGGCCTGGATTCCGATAAATGGCTCGAGGCCATAAAATCCAAGATAGGATCCATGTATGAAAACAAAGTGTAGACTTTGGCAGAACGGCTCGATGGTCGTAAGGCTATTGAGTATAGATAGATTTTAAAAGGAAGACGGACAATGATGGTAAGTATCATCATTAAGAAAGCTTGACTTGTCGTTAAGATTTTTTCCGACAAGTTCAAGGAGTTGACTATGATGAGACTTTCTCACTCGTAGCGATGCTAAGAGTCTGTTGGAATTATATTAGCGATTACTGCATTATTTATGAAATCTTGCAGATAGGATGTCAAAACATTGTTTCCTCGACGATTTTCTTGAGGAAAGGTTGTATGTGATACAACCATAAGGTTTTGTAAATCCTGAAAGATGCTAATAAGTATGCAAAGCTCCAGCAATCCTTCTAAGGACTGGAGTAAGCATCTCGGAGTTGGAATGTATGCTTTGATGAGATGATCAAAGATTTTGGGTGTATACAAAGTTTATGAGAAACTTGTATTTCCAAAAAGGTGAGTGGGAGCACTATAGAATTTCTGATGAGTGTATGTTGTTGACATATTGTTGATCAGAAATGACGTAGAATTTCTGGAAAGCATATAGGGTTATTTGGAAAGTGTTTTTCAATGGAAAGCCTGGATTAAGCTACTTGAACATTGAGCATCAAGATCTATAAGGATAGATCAAAACGCTTAATGGTACTTTCAAATGAGCACATACCTTGACATGATCTTGAAGGTGTTCAAGATGGATCAGTCAAAGAAGGAGTTCTTGCCTGAGTTGTAATGTATGAAGTTAAGACTTAAAGCTCGACCACGGCAAAATAGAGAGAAAGGACGAAGGTCGTCCCCTATGCTTAATACATAGGCTCTACAGTATGCTATGCTGTGTACCGCACCTGAAGTGTGCCTTGCCATGAGTCAGTCAAGGGGTACAAGAGTGATCCAAGAATGGATCACAGTACAGCGGTCAAAGTTATCCTTAGTAACTAGTGGACTAAGGAATTTTCTCGGTTATGGAGGTGATAAAGAGTTCGACGTAAAGAGTTACGACGATGCAAGCTTAACACCTATCCGGATAGCTCTGATTAGAGATACCGGATACGTATAATGGAGCAACAATTTAGAATAACTCCAAGTAGAACAGTTATTTGAAATGGCTCCAAATAGAGCGTGGTAGCTGCATCTAGGAGATGACATAGAGATTTGTAAAGCACACACGGATCTGAAAGGTTCAGACCCATTGACTATAACCTCTCTCACAAGCATAACATGATCAAACCCAGAACTCTTTGGGTGTTAGTCACATGGGGATGTGACCTTAAGTGTTAATCACATATCGATGTGAACTGGATTATTGACTCTAGTGCAAGTGGGAGACTGTTGGAAATATGCCCTAGAGGCAATAATAAATTGATTATTATTATATTTCCTTGTTCATGATAATCGTTTATTATCCATGCTAGAATTGTATTGATAGGAAACTCAGATACATGTGTGGATACATAGACAACACCATGTCCCTAGTAAGCCTCTAGTTGACTAGCTCGTTGATCAACAGATGGTTACGGTTTCCTGACCATGGACATTGGATGTCGTTGATAACGGGATCACATCATTAGGAGAATGATGTGATGGACAAGACCCAATCCTAAGCATAGCACTAGATCGTGTAGTTCGTATGCTAAAGCTTTTCTAATGTCAAGTATCATTTCCTTAGACCATGAGATTGTGCAACTCCCGGATACCGTAGGAGTGCTTTGGGTGTGCCAAACGTCACAACGTAACTGGGTGGCTATAAAGGTACACTACAGGTATCTTAGAAAGTGTCTGTTGGGTTGGCACGAATCGAGACTGGGATTTGTCACTCCGTGTAAACGGAGAGGTATCTCTGGGCCCACTCGGTAGGACATCATCATAATGTGCACAATGTGATCAAGGAGTTGATCACGGGATGATGTGTTACGGAATGAGTAAAGAGACTTGCCGGTAACGAGATTGAACAAGGTATCGGGATACTGACGATCGAATCTCGGGCAAGTAACATACCGATAGACAAAGGGAATTGTATGCGGGATTGATTAAGTCCTTGACATTGTGGTTCATCCGATGTGATCATCGTGGAACATGTGGGAGCCAACATGGGTATCCAGAACCCGCTGTTGGTTATTGACCGGAGAGTCATCTCGGTCATGTCTGCATGGTTCCCGAACCCGTAGGGTCTACACACTTAAGGTTCAGTGACGCTAGGGTTATAGAGATATTAGTATGCGGTAACCCGAAAGTTGTTAGGAGTCCCGGATGAGATCCTGGACGTCACGAGGAGTTCTGGAATGGTCCGGAGGTAAAGAATTATATATAGGAAGTGCTATTTCGGCCATCGGGACAAGTTTCGGGGTCACCGGTATTGTACCGGGACCACCGGAAGGGTCCCGGGGGTCCACCGGGTGGGGCCACCTGCCCCGGGGGCCACATGGGCTGTAGGGGGTGCGCCTTGGCCTACATGGGCCAAGGGCACCAGCCCCTAGAGGCCCATGCGCCAAAGGGACAAGAGGAGGGGAGAGTCCTAAAGGGGGAAGGCACCTCCGAGGTGCCTTGGGGAGGATGGACTCCTCCCCCCCTTGGCCGCACCCTTCCTTGGACGAAGGGGCAAGGCTGCGCCCTCCCCCTCTCCCTTGGCCCTATATATAGTGGGGGGAAGGGAGGGCAACAATAACCTAAGCCCTGGCGCCTCCCTCTCCCTCCCATGACACATCTCCCTCCTCCCGCAGCGCTTGGCGAAGCCCTGTTGGAATCCCGCTACTTCCACCACCACGCCGTCGTGCTGCTGGATCTCCATCAACCTCTCCTCCCCCTTGCTGGATCATGAAAGAGGAGACGTCGCTGCTCCGTACGTGTGTTGAACGCGGAGGTGCCGTCCGTTCGGCGCTAGGATCATCGGTGATTTGGATCACGACGAGTACGACTCCATCAACCCCGTTCTCTTGAACGCTTCCGCGCGCGATCTACAAGGGTATGTAGATCCACTCCTCCCTCGTTGCTAGATGACTCCATAGATTGATCTTGGTGATACGTAGAAAATTTTGAATTATTGCTACATTCCCCAACATAACCTACTATTAAAATAAAAAATAAAGATAATCAATGCTATGCTTTGTGTGATTTGGGTGCTAGTGTTTCCACGATCCCAAAAACCTTGTGTGATTTGCTAGGTTTCCGTGAATTTGATGATTGTTCTTTAAACTTGCACCTTGCGGATTCCACTATTAAGAAACCTATGGGAAAAATTAATGATGTTCTTTGTTGCAAATAGGAATTATGTGCCCATAGATTTCATTGTTCTTGATATAGATTTCAATCCTTCATGTCCTATTATTCTTGGTAGACCTTTCCTTAGAACGATTGGTGCAATTATTGATATGAAGGAAGGGAATATTAATTTACAATTTCCGTTAAGGAAAGGCATGGAACACTTACCTAGAAATAAAATTAATTACCATATGAATCAATTATGAGATCCACTAATGGATTGCATACCAAAGATGATAATACCTAAATCTATCTTCGCTTTTATGCCTAGCTAGGGGCGTTAAACTGTAGCGCTTGTTGGGAGGCAACCCAATTTTATTTTTATTCCTTGCTTTTTTCTCCTGTTTAGTATAATTTATCTAGCCTCTGTTTTGGTTGTGTTTTTTGTGTTTAATTAGTGTTTGTGCCATGTAGAACCGTTGGGAAGTCTTGGGGAAAGTCTTTTTGATCTTGCTGTAAAAAACAGAAACTTTAGCGCTCACGAGAATTGCTGCCATTTTTTATTGGAGAGTGCTATTTAGTTAATTATTTTTAAAGATGATTAATAGATAAATTCCTAACGTCCAGCAATTTATTTTAGAATTTTGGGGGTTCCAGAAGTTTCCGTTAGTTACAGATTACTACAGACTATTCTGTTTCTGACAGATTCTGTTTTTCGTGTGTTGTTTGCTTATTTTGATGCATCTATGGCTAGTAAAAGAGTTTATAAACCATACAGAAGTTGGAATACATTAGGTTTAACACCAATATAAATAAAGAATGAGTTAATTACAGTAACTTGAAGTGGTGTTTTGTTTTCTTTCGCTAACGGAACTCACGAAGATTTTCTTTTAAGTTTTGTGTTGTGAAGTTTTCAAGTTTTGGGTAAAGATATGATGGATTACGGAACAAGGAGTGTCAAGAGCCTAAGCTTGGGGATTCCCAAGGAACCCCAAGGTAAATCCAAGGACACCAAATATCCTAAGCTTGGGGATGCCCCAGAAGGCATCCCCTCTTTTGTCTTCGTTCATCGGTAACTTTACTTGGAGCTATATTTTTATTCGCCACATGATATGTGTTTTGCTTGGAGCGTCTTGTATGATTTGAGTCTTTTCTTTTTAGTATAACACAATCATACTTGTTGTACACACCTTTTGAGAGAGACACACATGAATTGGAATTTATTAGAATACTCTATGTGCTTCACTTACATCTTTTGAGCTATATAGTTTTTGCTCTAGTCCTTCACTTATATCTTTTAGAGCACGTCGGTGGTTTTATTTTATAGAAATAATTGATCTCTCATGCTTCAATTATATTATTTTGAGAGTCCTTTAGAAGAACATGGAAATTTTATTTTAGGCATTATAAAAACTTTCATATAAGTTCATTGAATACTAAGAGTAGTTTGATACTTGACGATTGTTTTGAGATATGGAGATGGTGATATTAGAGTTATGCTAGTTGAGTAGTTGTGAATTTTAGAAATACTTGTGTTGAAGTTTGTGATTCCCATAGCATGCACGTATGGTGAACCATTATGTGATGAAGTCGGAGCATGATTTATTTATTGATTGCCATCCTTATGAGTGGCGGTCGGGGACGAGCGATGGTCTTTTCCTACCAATCTATCCCCCTAGGAGCATGCACGTAGTACTTTGTTTCAATAACTAATAGATTTTTGCAATAAGTATGTGAGTTCTTTATGACTAATGTTGAGTCCATGGATTATACGCACCCTCACCCTTCCATCATTGCTAGCCTCTCTAGTACCGCGCAACTTTCGCCGGTACCATATACCTTCCTCAAAACAGCCACCATACCTACATATGATGGCATTTCCATAGCCATTCCGAGATATATTGCCATGCAACTTTCCACCGTTCCATTTGTTATGGCACGCTTCATCATTGTCATATTGCCATGCATGATCATGTAGTTGACATCGTATTTGTGGCAAAACCACCGTTCCTAATTTTTTCATACATGTCACTCTTGATTCATTGCATATCCTGGTACACCGCCGTAGGCATTCACATAGAGTCATGTTTTGTTCTAAGTATTGAGTTGTAAGTAAAAAGAAGTGTGATGATCATCATTATTAGATCATTGTCCCAGTGAGGAAAGGATGATGGAGACTATGATTCCCCCAAAAGTCGGGATGAGACTCCGGACGAAAAATAAAAAATAAAAAAAATAAAAAAGGGAAAAGAGGCCAAAAGAAAAAAAGAAAAGAAAGAAGGCCCCAAAAAAGGAAAAAATGAGAGAAAAAGAGAGAAGGGACAATGTTACTATCCTTTTTCCACACTTGTGCTTCAAAGTAGCACCATGATCTTCATGATAGAGAGTCTCCTATGTTGTCACTTTCATAAACTAGTGGGAACTTTACATTATAGAACTTGGCTTGTATATTCCAATGATGGCTTCCTCAATTTGCCCTAGGTCTTCGTGAGCAAGCAAGTTGGATGCGTACCCACTTAGTTTCTTTTGTTGAGCTTTCATACACTTATAGCTCTAGTGCATCCATTGCATGGCAATCCCTACTCACTCACATTGATATCTATTAATGGGCATCTCCATATCCCGTTGATAGGCCTAGTTGATGTGATACTATCTTCTCCTTTTTGTCTTCTCCACAACCACCATTCTATTCCACCATAGTGCTTATCCATGGCTCACGCTCATATATTGCGTGAAGATTGAAAAAGTTTGAGAACATCAAAAGTATGAAACAATTGCTTGGCTTGTCATAGGGGTTGTGCATGATTTAATATTTTGTGTGATGAAGATAGAGCATAGCCAGACTAGGGATAACTTTCTTTGGCCATGTTATTTTGAGAAGACATGATTGCTTAGTTAGTATGCTTGAAGTATTATTATTTCTATGTCAATATTAAACTTTTGTCTTGAATCTTTCGGATCTGAACATTCATGCCACAATAAATAAAAATTACATTGAGACATATGTTAAGAAACATTCCTCATCAAAAATTCTGTTTTTATCATTTACCTACTGGAGGACGAGAAGGAATTAAGCTTGGGGATGCTTGATACGTCTCCAACGTATCTATAATTTTTGAGTGCTCCATGCTATTATTTTATCTGCTTTGGATGTTAATGGGATTTATTTTACACTTTTATATCATTTTTGGGACTAACCTATTAACCGGAGGCCCAACCAAAATTGTTGTTGTTTTTGCCTATTTTAGTGTTTCGCAGAAAAGGAATATCAAATGGAGTTCAAATGGAATGAAACCTTCGGCAGCGTTATTTTTGGAACAAACGTGATCCAGGAGACTTGGAGTGGACGTCAAGAAACAATCGAGGAGGCCACGAGGCAGGGGGGCACACCCACCCCCCTTGGGCGCGCCCTCCACCCTCATGGGCCCCTCATTGCTCCACCGACCTACTTCTTCCTCCTATATATATCTACGTACCCCACAAACATCCAGGAGCACTACGAAAACCTAATTCCACCGTCGCAACCTTCTGTACCCAAGAGATCCCATATTGGGTCCTTTTCCGGAGCTCCACCGGAGGGGGCACTGATCACGGAGGGCCTCTGCATCAACTCCATGGCCTCTCCGGTGATGTGTGAGTAGTTTACTTCAGACCTTCAGGTCCATTACTAGTAGCTAGATGGCTTCTTCTCTCTCTTTGGATCTCAATACAAAGTTCTCCTCGATTCTCTTGAAGATCTATTCGATGTAATCTTCTTTTGCGATGTGTTTGTTGAGATCCGATGAATTGTGGGTTGATGATCAAGTCTATCTATGAACAATATTTGAATCTTCTCTGAATTCTTTTATATATGATTGGTTGATCTTTGCAAGTCTCTTCGAATTATCAGTTTGGTTTGGCCTACTAGATTGATCTTTCTTGCAATGGGAGAAGTGCTTAGCTTTGGGTTCAATCATGCGGTGTTCGATCCCAGTGACAGAAAGGGAAACAACATGTATTGTATTGTTTCCATCGAGGATAAAAATATGGGGTTTACATCATATTGCATGAGTTTATCCCTCTACATCATGTCATCTTGCTTAAGGCGTTACTCTGTTCTTATGAACTTAATACTCTAGATGCATGCTGGATAGTGGTCGATGTGTGGAGTAATAGTAGTAGATGTAGAATTGTTTCGGTCTACTTGTCATAGATGTGATGCCTATATACATGATCATGCCTAGATATTTTCATAATTATTCACTTTTCTATCAATTGCTCGACAGTAATTTGTTCACCCACCGTAATACTTATGCTGTCTTGAGAGAAGCCACTAGTGAAACCTATGGCCCCCGGGTCTATTCTCCATCATACAAGTTTCCAATCTATTTTATTTTACAATCTTTTCTTTCAATCTATAGCATAAAAATACCAAAATATTTATCTTATTATTATCATCTCTATCAGATCTCACTCTTGCAAGTGGTCGTGAAGGGATTAACAACCCCTTTATCGCATTGGTTGTGAGGTTCTTATTTGTTTGTGTAGGTATGAGGTGACTCACGCGTGGTCTCCTACTAGATTGATACCTTGGTTCTCAAAAACTAAGGGAAATACTTACGCTGCTTTGCTGCATCACCCTTTCCTCTTCAAGGGAAAACCAACTCAGTGCTCAAGAGGTAGCAGATGCATAGTTCGGGACCCCCTACCCGAGATCCGCCGGTTTTGACACCGACATTGGTGCTTTCATTGAGAGTTCCACTGTGCCATCATCAAGAGGTTTGATGGCTCCTTCAACCATCTACAACGATGCTGCCCAATGGGGAGTCTTCCTGCCTGGACAGATCTTCGTGTTCGGCGGCTTTGCTCTGCGGGCCAACTCACTTGGTCATCTGGAGCAGATCGAAAGCTATGCCCCTGGCCATCAGGTCAGATTTGAGAGCTCGAACTACGTTGCGGACATCCGTGGAGACTTGATCTTCGACATATTCGAGACCGCGGCTACCACTCCTGGTCACCCCGAGGGACATGACCTAAATCTGTCATCGGACCGCATCCAGGAGACATCTCCCATAACCGCTCTGGCCTTAGATCCAGAGCAGACTATGCCATCCAAGGATGGGAGGATCGACCCCACCACTGAGGCCACAGATTCCACGGCCTTGGAGCCACACATAGATTTGATCTCACATGATACCTGTGCCACTTGAACTCCGGACTCGTTTCCGGCCGTAAGTTCCGAACCATGTGAGCCCGCGGACGCTAAACTTGATCGTTTATCAATCTTCGAATTCAGTGCCGTAGACATCTTCCAGCACTCGCCTTTGAGCAACATGCTAAACTCATTAAAGAACCTGTCCTTGGCGGAGGACTCACAACCGAACTATATCCGGTTCGAACTAGGGGCTGGCGATGGAGAATTTTGCTCCCCACCCGCCACCCACTTCATAGCCACGGCCGAGTATTTAACCGACACACTTGATTACGACTCCGAGGACATCGACGGTATGGACGACGATGCCAGAGAAGAAGAGGCCCAGAACCCGCCATTCACCGGACGCTGGGCGGCCACTTCCTCGTATAATGGATACATGGTGGATGCACCAAAGGAGAATAGCGGCGATGACAAGGAAGATCCAGGTGAGGATAAACCTTCCGAAATACAATCCAAGCGCCGGCGTCAACGGCGCCGCTCTAAGTCACGCCACAGTAAAGGCAGCAACACCGGCACAGGAGAAGATAACACTCCAGAAGGTGCCGAAGACAACGAAGACCTCGTTGAAACAGCTAATGAACAAGATGAACGGGAAGATGGGCAGGTTAGCACTGGTAAACATGCCACACATGAAGACTCAAAGGACGGAAGTTATCTTCCGCTCTCCGAGGATGAGGTGAGCCTCGGCACCAACGATTTCATTATGCCTAAGGAACCTCTTGAGCAAGAGCGCTTCAAGCGCCAGCTAATAGCCACTTCAAGGACCCTGAAAAAGAAGCAGCAGTAGCTTCAAGCTGATCAAGATCTGCTCAATGATAAATGGACCGATGTCCTAGCAGCCGAATAATACGGCCTCAAGCGCCCAACCAAAAGCTACCCAAAGCGCAAATACCTCAGTTTGACGAGGAGGCGCTGGAATACATACCACCATCGTATAATGCGGCTGACCGACCACCATGTGGTCGGGAAAAAATGGCAACCCACCCCGAACACCAGCCTGCCCCGCCTCATCGCACAGGTAGAGGTAAATTAACCCACGACCATACATATGACCTCCGGCAAAACCTGAAGAATAAAGCAGGACATACCAGATCAAACTACGGATTGCGAGGACGTGCCTCGATAGGCGACAACGACCACCTATTCAGACGTGACAAACTTAGTCATGCGTGGGCTGAAAACCACAGACGGATTCCATCAGAGGTACGTCGCGATATGGCCCGATATAGAGGCGCTGCACACCCTCATTGCTTCACTGATGAGGTCATGGATCATGAATTCCCAGAAGGGTTCAAACCCGTGAATATAGAATCATACGATGGAACCACGGACCCCGCAGTGTGAATCGAAGACTTCATTCTCCACATTCATATGGCCCGCGGCGATGACCTCCATGCCATCAAATACCTCCCTTTAAAACTCAAGGGGCCAGCTTGGCATTGGCTCAACAGTCTGCCTGGAAATTCTATTGACAGCTGGGAGGACTTAGAAGAGGCCTTTCTCGATAACTTCCAAGGTACATATGTTCGACCTCTGGACGCTGATGGCTTAAGCCATATAGTTCAACAGCACGGAGAGTCCGCCAGGAAATTCTGGACTAGGTTCTTAACTAAAAAGAACCAAATCATCGATTGTCCGGATGCCAAAGCCCTAGCAGCCTTCAAACACGGCATCCGCGACGAATGGCTCGCTCGCCACCTTGACCAAGAAAAGCCAAAATCCATGGCGGCCCTCACGACACTCATGACCCGCTTTTGTGCGGGCGAGGACAGTTGGTTGGCCCGTAGCAAAAACAATGCAAGTGACGCCAGTACCCCTGAAGTTAAAAATAACAAAGACAAGTCTCGACGAAACAGATACAAGCGTCGAAACAACAGTGACAACATCGAGGATATGGCGGTCAATGCCAGATTCAGTGGTGCTAAGTTCGGTCAGCGGAAGAAGCCGTTCCAGAAGAACAATTCAAGCCCATCCTGGTTGGACCGCATACTTGATCGTCCGTGCCAGATTCATGGCACCCCGGACAAACCACCCAATCATACAAATAGAGATTGCTGGGTTTTTAAACAGGCCAGCAAATTAAATGCCGACAATAGGGAAAAGGGATCGCAAAGCAAGGACGTTGACGAAGAGCCCCGGCTACCGAACACAAGGGGACAAAAGAAGTTTCCCCCTCGGGTCAAAACGGTGAACATGATATATGCTACCCACATCCCCAAGAGGGAGCGCAAGCGTGCGCTTAGGGATGTCTATGTGATAGAGCCAGTCACCCCAAAATGTAATCCATGGTCGTCATGCCCGATCACTTTTGATCGCAGGGATCATCCGACCAGTACCCGTCACGGTGGCTCAGCCGCACTGGTCCTAGACCCAATAATTGATGGGTTCCACGTGACTCGCGTCCTTATGGACGGAGGTAGTAGCCTCAATCTACTCTATCAGGATACAGCGCGAAAAATGGGCATTAACCCATCACAGACAAGCCCACCAGGACTACCTTCAAAGGAGTCATACCAGGTGTAGAGGCCCGCTGTATGGGCTCAATCACACTAGAGGTTGTCTTGGATCTCCGGACAACTTCCAAAGCGAGGAGTTAATCTTCAATATCGCCCCCTTCTGCAGCAACTATCACGCACTGCTCGGGCGAACTGCGTTTGCTCGATTCAACGCAGTACCACACTATGCTTATCTCAAGCTCAAGATGCCCGGTCCATGTGGCGTCATAACGGTCAATGGAAATACGGAACGCTCCCTCCGTACAGAAGAGCACACAGTTGCCTTAGCAGCAGAAGTACAGAGTGGCCTTCTCAAGCAGAACCTTATTTCGGCTGCCGAGCCCATGAACACCGTTAAGAGGGTCTGAACTGCTCTGCAGCATGAGAGCTCGGCTACTAGCAATCCGGCCTCTGTCTCAATCCCGATAAAGTGGTGGCACTTGTGTCCTGCGTACATAACTACGCACTCAAAATCCCACGGGCATCGACGGAGGCATAGCTAGCTTGTGGTCCATAGTACGGCTCAATCGACATCGGATACACACATACTTTCACTTTTACTTGTTTCCTTTGCAGGTCTCAATCCCTCAGGCCCCATCTGGTGGTCTGGTCATCGGTCCTCTTGAAGGATACACACACGAAGATGACGAGAAACACAAACATAGGGCGTACTTTTTAGGTGATTCCGTTAACGATAACTCTACCTATTTTTCAGGACCCACATGCAGCTCTCCCTTGGTTTCGGCATGTCAAATAGCATGTTGCTTATCACACTACCTGTATCAATGCGCCTTGACGTACTAATTAAATTACAATGAGAACAATTTGTGGCTGGAGCTTTAGGACCCCAGCCTTTTACCTTTGTACCTTTTCTGTTTTCTTTGTCTTTTTCAGCTCCCCTGTGGATAACCCTATCAGGTAGCACCCGTACACTTTGGTACATTTGATGTTTTCCAGGGGCTTCATAGCACCCCACATTACGGCAACAAAAGTCCGAACACTTTTTATAAGTATAGTTCGGCACCCCGAATTTAGCATTATATGCATTGGCTCTGAATCATGTCTTTGGTCCATAGCTGGGTTGCCCGGCTCCTGTGCTTGCTACCTTACGTTCCGCTATATCGGCTAAGGTAGTAAAGGGAGAACTACCGTGATTGTGCCTTGGTTTATCCAAAGGAGCACCTCAGTAGAGAAAGCCGAAAACTGACTGTCATGATGCGGCGAGATCCGGTCAGCTGTTCGGAGGTTACAAATTGTTGGAGATTTCTTCCGCATTACGCAAAGGATCGGTACTTCCCGATCAGACACTTATAGCACTCTAGTTCGGATACTAGGGGCTGTGCCCATGTTTTTACTCTAAAACTCCTATGGCTAGGTGAGGGCGTTCAAGCCGCATAGTTTGGTTACCTAGTTCGTTGCGCTAAACAACTCCTTCAAGGACCACATAATTGGATCAAGATTGTTTAGATTCCATCCCGAACACCCCCGTACTACCTACGTGGGGAAGAAGCCGATGACTGGCCAACCCTCAGATTTCATACAACACGGCCGCACAAGAGGAAAAAATTAAAACATACCAAGCATTATATTACATAACATCATTGATTCATGTTACATGACATGATAATACGAATATTTTCATGGGAATATAACATCCTTCGCACATTGCTCCGCCACAAGGCGGGATCCCTCCAGGACACCATTAAAATATAACTCGGGACAGCGGTGCTCCTTTCCCTCAGGCGGCCCCTCGGTCATCAGCTTCTTGGCATCCATCTTCGCCAATGCATCTTGACATGGGCAAAGGCCATCCGGGAACCTTCAATACGGACCGATCGCTTTATTTCCTCAAGCCGTGGGCAGGCACTAACAAGCCGCTTCACAAGTCCGAAGTAGCTGCTGGGTATCGGCGCGGCAGGCCATAGTCGGACTATCAGGTCCTTCACGGCTAGCTCGGCCGCCTTGTGCAGCTCAACCAGCTGTTTCGGCTGGTCGCCGAAGGGCACCGGATGTTCTGGTCCAAGATATTGAGACCAGAACATCTTCTCCGTAGAACTCCCTTCTTCGGCTCGATAGAAATCAGCAGCATCTGATACGCTGCGTGGCAAATCCGTAAACGTCCCTGGAGAGCTCCAAATTCGGGTAAGTAAAAGGAACGTTTCCTTCACAGACTTGCTTTGCATAATGAATGCCTTACCTAGCGCGATCTTCTTGGTTGCCTGGATTTTGTGAAGGGCATTATGGGCCTCGGCTCAAGCCTCTTGTGCGCTCTGGTGGGCCTTCGCAAGTTTGGACGCTTGCGTCTTAGATTCACGCTCCAAGGACTCGTACTTCTTGACGGCGTCCTGGAGCTCTTGCTGGACCTCGCTGACCCGGGCCTCGTGTTTCTCGTGTGTGGTGTGCTCCTTGGACGCTTTGTCCTCGGCCTCGGCTAACGCCTTCTTGAGGGCCGCCACCTCGGTCGTGGCCCCTAATAAATTCATGACACTTTAGTCAGCATGAAACATTCATCCTTCCTAAATACACGCGCAGGTCACTGCATACCTTGGCTGTCCTCCAACTGCTTCTTCATGAGGCAAGCTCTTCTTCGGCCCGCTCTAGGCTCTGCTTCAGGCCGGAAACCTCCGCAGTATGAGCGGCAACAGCCAGCAGCGACACTTTCTTATTCACATAGACATCTTACGTTAGACTCTTGCGAAAATTATTTTGATCCTCTGTTCGGTTTTTTCTTTCCGAACACCGAACAGAGCATCAGGGGCTACTGTCTACACTGTGATATCCTTTCTACAATTACATTACTTACCTCAAAGTCTATTAAAAGGCTAGCGCAAGCTTCGGTCAGTCCGCTTTTGGCGGACTGAACCTTCTCGATTACCGTGCCCATAAGGACACGGTGCTCATCCACAATGGAAGCGCCTCACATCACTTCCAGCAGATTATCCGGTGCCCCGGGTTGGACAGGGGTCACCGTAGGAATATGCATACCCCCTTCTTTCGAAGGAGGTTGCGTGCCGGATTCGGGAGCCGCATCGGTCTCCGGAATTGAGTCTGGCTGAGGGCCGGACTGAACACGGCCCTCCTTACCACCAGTCTCCATGGGTATCAGCTCCCGCTGGTGTCCAGCGATGGAGGCATCGCCTTCTGGCGCCTCCTGAGCCTCTCCCCGGCCCGAGAAAGTCCTTCGGGACAACACCTCCTCGTCGTCCTTGGCCTTGGGGGAGTGAGCGGGCGGTGGTGACATGCTGGCCATCTCCTTTGAATCTAGCGAATCTTCTGCCTTGGAGGATCGCAGGGAGTTGTCGCGGGCTGGACTACGATGGCATAATTTAAACATATTAATATTACAAAATGGAAAGGCCAGGCATTTGGACGTCCATAAGGTTTTTGGTACTTACGAGGCGGCTTGAGGCTTGGTCCGGGGCATTCGCTCCGGACTGCTATCGACATCCCACGCGGAGTTATCCGCAAGGGAGCCCTTCCCCCTCTTGGGTGCCTTCGCCTCCAAGTTCGGGGAGGCCCCCCTTTTATTCCTTCCCCCCAGGGGGAAGTCACTTTCTTCCTCCTCGTCGTCGTCTTCGGCAGCCGAAGAGTGAGTCCCGTCTTTGGATGTCACGTCTGAATCGCCTTTTCGGCGAAGGCCACTCCAGCCCCCCTTGGCCGTTTTCTTGGCCTTCTTCTCCGGCACATCATAAGGCACCGGAAACATCATCTTCGTTAGAAGCGGGGTTTCTTGGTCTTCTAGCAGCGGAGCCGGACTGTTAATCTACCCCGCTATGTCGATCCAGGCCTAAAAAATTGATAGGAAGGCTTAGACTCCTCAAAATATGCCAGTAAAGGCTATAGCTTGAAAACGTGAAATAACTTACCGAATTAGCCTGGAGTTTTAAGCTAAGCCCGCGATCCTCGGTCGTAGGTGGTGGTGTCTCACCGGCCTTGAAGAGCACTTTCCAGATGTCTTCGTGCGTCGTGCCGAAGAGCTCTAGCAGCGTCTGGTGCTTGGCCTAATCGAACTCCCACAAATAGAAAGTACGGAGTTGGCACAGAAGGATCCGACGAATGAGCATAACCTAGATCACGTTGACAAGTTTGATTCTCTTGGTTATCATGTTCTAGACGCACGTCTGGAGCTCGGTTAGCTCGTTCGAAGAACCCCAGGTTAGGCCCTTCTCTTGCCAGGAGGTGAGCCGTAGCAGAGCTTCGGATCGAAGCTCGGGGGCCACCGCCTAGTTGCTGTCACGCGGCTCGGTGATGTTGAACCACTTCGACTGCCACCCCTTCACCGTCTCCACAAAGGAGCCTTCAGGCCATGTGACATTGGGCATCTTTCCCACCATGGCGCCTCCGCACTCTGTTTGTTGGCCTCTCACCACCTTCGGCTTTACACTGAAGGTCTTCAGCCATAGGCCGAAGTGAGGTGGGATACGGAGAAAGGCCTCGCAAACGACTATAAATGCCGAGATGTTGAGGATAAAGTTTGGGGCTAGATCATGGAAGTCCAGCCCGTAGTAAAACATCAGTCCGTGGGCAAACAGGTGGAGAGGGAATCCCAGCCCGCGGACGAAATGTGTGAGAAATACAACCCTCTCATGGGGCTCTGGGGTAGGGACGATCTGTCCCTCGGCCAGGAGACGGTGAGCGATCTCCTTGGCCAAGTTTCTGGCCTCTCGGAGCTCCTTGATGTCTTTCTTCTTAACAGAGGAGGCCATCCACTTGCCACCAGCTCTAGATCCGGATATTGTTGGAGTGCTTGCTCCGGCGGGGGTAGCTAGAGCTTGGGCGCTAGAGCTCAAGAATGGATGGGCAGAGGAAGGAGAAGGCAGGGGTGAATGAGGACGAATCCTTATCCCCTTATAAAGGCCGCGAATGTCAAATGCCTTCCTACTCGCCTTAAAACTCGCCTATTCCCCAAGGGCTGTGTAAACGACATGGTTGGGTTACCCACACCCATATTGATGAGGATCCTGCAATATGGGGACATGATCTCTGCTTTGACAAGACGTGCCAATGGAAACCGCATCTCGAAACGCGGGATGGCAGGCAAAACGGTTCGATATAGTGACCGGGCAGACATGATGTCATGTTGTGAAAAGTTGTCAACAGATTGGACTGGTGGAATATTATATTCTCTCTACGGTTGTGTGTGGTGTGTGTTATAGGTCCGGACACGTTCAAATACATCGAAGACTACCCTGGAGTTCGTAAGGAGGAACTCGCCTTGCAATGCCGAAGACAGATCTATGCACCGGATACATTATCATTGAAGCCAGGTTCAGGGGTGAAGGCACAAGTGCTCCTTGGGTGATTTTGATAATTAATGACAACATATCTCTTGTTGGACTAATTCTTTTACCTAGTATGTTTCAGACAAGTTCAACAAATTAAGTGGCATGGACTAAAGGATGTGGAACCCCTTCAAGATGCTAAGGACAAAGGATTAGCTCAAGCTTCAAGATCAAGACTCTACATTTTCTATTTTTAGTGATCCAAGATCACATTGAGTCTATAGGAAAATCCAATACTATCAAGAGGGGATGAGGTGTTGCTTGATGAGGTTCTTGCTTCGTAGTGCTTAGTGATATACTCCAAAACCCTCAACTACCTTCCCACATCCACATATGACCTAAACCAAAAGTCAAACTCGGCCCCACCGATTCTTTCTATCCGGCGCCACCGAGTTCAGATGTCATAGCCACTGCCATAAACCCTAGGCAAATCGGTTTCACCAATAGGGATCTCGGTCTCACCGAGATGGGATTGTAATCTCTCTATGTATGTCCATTACCAAAATCGGTCCCACCGAGATTGAGCAATTGGTACTACCGAGATTACAATGCAAACTTTCTGGTTAGCTTATTACGAAAATCGGTCCCACCGAGTTTGTGTAATCGGTCTCACCAAGTTTGCCTGACCAACTCTCTAGTTAGCTTATTACCAAAATCGGTCCCACCGAGTTTGTGTAATCGGTCTCACCAAGATTACGTTATTCCCTAACCCTAACCATATCGGTCCTACCGAGTTGCATCTCAGTCCCACCGAAAATCCTAACGGCCACTAGGTTTGCTAAATCGGTCCGACCGAGTTTCACAATTCGGTCTCACCAAGATTGGTAAATTGTGTGTAATGGTTAGTTTTTGTGTGGAGGCTATATATACCCCTCCACCCACTCTTCATTCATGGAGAGAGCCATCAGAACATACCTACACTTCCAATACACATTTTCTGAGAGAGAACCACCTACTCATGTGTTGAGGCCAAGATATTCCATTCCCACCATATGAATCTTGATCTCTTGCCTTCCCCAAGATGCTTTCCACTCAAATCTTCTTTCCACCAAATCCATATCCCGTGAGAGAGAGTTCAGTGTTGCGGAGACTATCATTTGAAGCACAAGAGCAAGGAGTTCATCATCAACACACCATTTGTTACTTCTTGGAGAGTGGTGTCTCCTAGATTTGCTAGGTGTCACTTGGGAGCCTCCGAAAAGATTGTGGAGTTGAACCAAGGTCTTTGTAAGGGCAAGGAGATCGCCTACTTCATGAAGATCTACCGCTAGTGAGGCAAGTCCTTCGTGGGCGATGGACATGATGGGATAGACAAGGTTGCTTCTTCGTGGACCCTTCGTGGGTGGAGCCCTCCGTGGACTCGCGCAACAGTTACCCTTCGTGGGTTGAAGTCTCCATCAACGTGGATGTACGATAGCACCACCTATCAGAACCACGACAAAAACATCCGTGTCTCCAATTGCGTTTGAATATTCCAACCCCTTCCCTTTACATTCTTGTAAGTTGCATGCTTTACTTTCCGCTGCTCATATACTATTTGCATGCTTGCTTGATATGTATTGTATTTGTTAAACTTGTGCCAAAACTCCACTTCAACTTATAGAAATTAAAAGCTGCAACTTTTGGTAATTAGTGTCTAATCACCCCCCTCTAGACACTTCTTCTCGATCCTTTCAATTGGTATCAGAGCCTTGGTCTCTGTCGGTGTCAAAACCGGCGAATCTCGGGTAGGGCGGTCCCGAACTATGCGTCTAGGCCGGATGGTAACAGGAGGCAAGGGACACGAAGTTTTACCCAGGTTCGGGCCCTCTTGATGGAGGTAAAACCCTACGTCCTGCTTGATTAATATTGAAGATATGGGTGTTACAAGAGTAGATCTACCACGAGATCAGAGAGGCTAAACCCTAGAAGCTAGCCTATGGTATGATTGTATGTTGTGGTTGTTGTCCTATGGACTAAAACCCTCCGGTTTATATAGACACCGGAGAGGGTTAGGGTTACACAAGGTCGGTTACAAAGGAGGATATATCCATATACGCATTGCCTAGCTTGCCTTCCACGCTAAGTAGAGTCCCATCCGGACACGGGACGAAGTCTTCAATCTTGTATCTTCATAGTCTAACAGTCCGACCAGTGGAGATAATCCGGCCGTCCGGAGACCCCCTAATCCAGGACTCCCTCAGTAGCCCCTGAACCAGGCTTCAATGATGACGAGTCCGGCGCGCAGTTGTCTTCAACATTGCAAGGCGGGTTCCTTCTCTGAATACATTACGGAAGAAGTTGAATACGGGGATAGTGTTCGACCCTGCAAAATAAGTCCCACATTTCACCATAGAGAGAATAATGTTTTTTCGTAGATCTAATTTGCTGGCTTGTTTTGACAGCATGACGTCATGTCATGGCCCGGTGACTATTCGAACCGTTTCTTTTAACGAGCCCCACACATAACGCGAGGCAGTTTGTTGACACGTCTTGCCAAAGCGGAGATCGTGTTCCCCTAATTACGGGATTCTCATTAGTGCGGCTCGTGGGTAACCCAACCGCGTCTAGGACTCCTAGATTATAGGTAAGTCCTAAACGGCTACGGAGAGGACACTTGATATTCACCCTCTTTATAAGGGGACAAGGTTTTCGCTTTTTCCCTCCCGTGCTCAATCAAACCCTTCCCCCGCCTCGAGTTCTAACACCCAAAGCCCAGGTCAGGTGCTCCGGATCTTCAACCATGTCCGGATCCATCCTTCAAGGCCGATGGACGCCCTCCTCTGTTACGGAAGAGGACATTAAGAAGTTGAGGGAGGCCAGATATCTGACCGTCGAGGTATCGCATCGGCTACCTGCTCGAGGGTAGGTCATCCCTACTCCCGAACCCAACGAGAATGTTGTGTTCGTCTCCCACTTTCTCCGAGGTCTAGGCCTCACTCTGGATCCTTTCGTCAGGGGCTTGATGTTCTATTACGGGTTAGATTTCCACGATCTAGCCCCGGACTCCTTTCTCAACATCACGACATTTATTGTCATGTGTGAGGCCTTCCTCCGCGTTACCCCTCACTTTGGCCTGTGGCTCAAGACCTTTGAAGTAAAGACGAAGATGATCAAGGGGCAACAAGCTACGTTTGGAGGTGCATCAATAGGCAAGATGGCAGGAGCTCCATGGCCGAGAGGTTCCTTTCCAGAGGTGCCCGAATTATGGCAACGGGAGTGGTTTTATGTCACGGCTCCCAGAAGTGCAGGTGGGCGGCTGCCCCCGCTTTCCGCTCGGGCCCCCCACCACAACTGATGTCGTGGATTAGCAGGGGTCTGAGCTGGGGTCCAGCCAAGGATGCGCCTATGCTGCAAAGCCGCATCCGAGATCTCTTCGAGGGAGATTTCAATTTGGTTGCGGTAATACAAGTTATGCTGGTTCGCCAAGTCCAGCCTTGCAAATGCTGGCCCTTGCGCTTGTGGGAGTTCAACCCAGAGGGACCACGTGCCATTCAAAGTTTCCTCGGCCTGACGCACGAGGAGATGTACAAGTCATTCTTCGGACCTCAAGTGGAATGTCCGGATATCACCGAGGACGTGGGCCTGAACAGTAACCGCGCCACCGAACAAGTAAGAAATCCTCTAGCCGAACACACTTCTTTTATTCGAGGTTATTTTTGAGAGTTCGCCTTTTGACCAGGACTGGCTGACGAAGGCAAAGATGATTCGGTGTTTGGCCCCCCTCCCTGAGGGTTTGGAAGATCTGGTATTGGAGAAGATGCTCGAGGTCGCACCTTGCCCGGAGCCCTTGAAGGAAGATACCGAGGGGGATAATACGGGCGAATGCGGGCCCCCATCGCTACCCGCTTCGACCGAGGGAACGAGCGTTTCCACGAAGGAGGACGACCGGGGGAGGAAAAGGACTGCTTCCGAGGATCCGGAAGCCAAATCCTCCAAACGGGAGAAGAAGTCTCCCACAGAGGGTCCTGCCTCGGGGGGTGCTTTTGCCGCACAAAGTCCGCGAGGGGATCAGCCCTCCAACGAGTCGTAAGTGATCCAAAATATTTTAATAGTAAGAGTATGCCATCTTTTTCCTCTTAGAAAACAACCACCGCATATATCTTGCAGTTCGGGCCTGAGCCCCTCTCAAATGAGTTCGTCTTTGGGGGATCTTCTTCCGGAGATGATGGAGAGCAAGACGCCTCCCCCGGACTTCTCCGCTCCAGAAGCGGGCGACCCCGAAGTGTCGTCACGGAGGGCCTCTCCGGATCCGGTGAGGCCAGAAGATAGTCCCGTAGACCCCACAAGTCCGCAGTGTGCGGCTCCCGAAGAGAGCATACGAAAGAGTCCGGCACCGCCTGGTGTGCGGTCGGACGTTCTGAGGGAGTTGGTGGGGTGAGCGGCCATCTCAGAAGAGCACCGTATGTTGATGGGCACGATGATGGAGAGAATCTCGTCCGCTGAAAGCGGATTACATGAAGCCTTTATGAGTCTACTGACAGGCTTTGAGGTATGTGAGATAATATGTGATAGTACTGCACATGTTTGGTGTGCCCTGTGTAGATAGTAGCCTCTGAGACTCTGGTTGTCGTCGAGACCGGCGGCGAACAGAGGATCGTACTCCCAGGCAATAACCAGACTGCCTCTATGTGCAGGTGGTGGAAGCTCCGGTGGCTAGCCGGACTAATGAGTTTGCTCAATTAAAACGGCAACTGGATGCGGCAGACGCCGACATCGAGCTTGTTAACAAGAGGCTTGATGAGGCACAGGGTAAGTGTTATCATCCGGTGAACGCCACATAGTAAGAGCAGCATAATGCCAGTATCTTTAATATGTTGGTACTTTAGATGGAGCTGCCACCGTGGAAGCCTTGCGGGCGGAACTTGCCCGAGCCAAGGAACAAGCGAGGATTAGTAATGCGGCTGCTTTGAAGGCAGCCGAAGAGCTAAAAGCCGAGAAGGCTGCGCATTGCAGGAGCCAGTAGAAGATGGCCAAGATGGCCGTAGAGTTAAAAGATACTGCCGACCGTTGCCGGGTTCTTGAGGAAGAAAATTGAGCGAAGGCAACGGACCTTGAGAAGGCCACGGCGGCAGACAAAGACACCCGTTCTGCTATGAGGGCGAAGAAGGAGGAGCTGCGGGAAGCCGAGGATATTGCGGCTGGGAAACCCTTCATGTTACAGAGGAAGTTCGGGGATCCATGGTATGCCCCTCTGGATCGGCTGTGGAGCTCGGCAGATGCGTATATGGATTTGGTGGCGAGCGCTGCCGATGCGGCCAAGTACTTCCAAGGTCAGACAGATCGTTAAGTGGACAAGCTGTTCTAGACGCAATTCCACGTTCCAGAGCGTCCTCTTTCATTGACTGACCAGCTAGCCGAATGGGCCGAACTGAATAGGTTGTCCGGACTCGCCATGAGGTCTGTTGTGGATCAGCTATGGCCGGAAGGGCCTAAGCCGAACATCTATTTCAGCATAGTGCAGCAGTTCCTTGATGCGGTGATGCGCATTAATGCGATGAAGAGGTCGGCGTGCATAGAAGGCTCACGGATGGCCCTTGCCCGTGTTAAAGCATACTGGGCGGAGATGGACTCTACCACTATTGCGGCGCAGGGTTCGGCCATAGGCCGTGTGACTGTCGAACACTATTTCAAGGAAGTTCTCGAGGGTGCTCGTTTAATAGAGGCCCAGTGCTCGAAAAATATTATGTTTGAGTGATATGTATTCTCATTGTAATCATAATGCTTTTATGAAGGTTTTATAAGGCTATGTTTATACTTTTGCCTGAAAGTAGTATGATGCCTCCTGTGCGGCCGTTTATATATACATGTGTATAACCTGAAAGATTGCAGCCATCGGCTTCAACCCCCACGCATATTATGCGGAGGTACTCACAAAAAACGCGTGTTCACACTTAACCCAACATATTGGTCCTGATAAGGAGGTGATAGCGCAGCGAGCGAGGCAACCGAACTATAATGCTTTAACACTTTCACTTAGCCATAGGAGTTTGACAGTGGGGCTACTAGATATCCCCTGGTGGCTCTGCACTCTCCCGATCGCGGGGTGCGTATATGCCTGGCCGGATAACGACCCTTTGTTAAGGCGGAGAAATTCTAGCATTCCGATAGGTCATGGAGTGGTTGACCAGTCTCACGCTATATCATGACAGTCAGTTTTCGGCTTTCTCTACTGAGGCGCTCGTCCGGATGAACCAGGGCACAGACGCAGTAGTTCTCCTGGTGCTACCTTAGCCGGTAAAGCGGAACGTAAGGCACCAAAACACAGTAGCCGGGCAAACCCAACATTTGACCAAAGACAATTATAGGATCGAAAGTATGTCTAGAGGGGGGGGGGGTGATTAGACTACTTGACCAAATAAAAACTTAACCTTTTCCCAATTTTAGTTCTTGGCAGATTTTAGGGATTTTAGGACAAGTCAAGCAATCATCACACAATTCAAGCAAGCATGCAAAGAGTGTATTGGCAGCGGAAAGTAAAGCATGCAACTTGCAAGAATATAAAGGGAAGGGTTTGGAGAATTCAAACGCTATTGGAGACACGGATGTTTTTCCCGTGGTTGGGATAGGTGGTGCTATCCTACATCCACGTTGATGGAGACTTCAACCCACGAAGGGTAACGGTCGCGCAAGTCCACGGAGGGCTCAACCCACGAAGGGTCCACGAAGAAGCAACCTTGTCTATCCCACCATGGCCATCTCCCACGAAGGACTTGCCTCACTAGCGGTAGATCTTCACGAAGTAGGCGATCTCCTTGCCCTTACAAACTCCTTGGTTCAACTCCACAATCTTGTCGGAGGCTCCCAAGTGACACCTAGCCAATCTAGGAGACACCACTCTCCAAGAAGTAACAAATGGTGTGTAGGTAATGAACTCCTTGCTCTTGTGCTTCAAATGATAGTCTCCCCAACACTCAACTCTCTCTCATAGGATTTGGATCTGGTGGAAAGAAGGTTTGAGTGGAAAGCAACTTGGGGAAGGCTAGAGATCAAGATTCATATGGTAGGAATGGAATATCTTGGTCTCAACACATGAGTAGGTGGTTCTCTCTCAGAACATATGAGTTGTAATTGTGTGTGTGTTCTGATGGCTCTCTCTTCGAATGAAGAGGGGGTGGAGGGGTATTTATAGCCTCCACACGAAATCCAACCGTTACACACAATTTACCAATCTCGGTGGGACCGAATCAACAAACTTGGTCGGACCGAAAAGGTAAGCCTAGTGACCGTTAGAGATTTTCGGTGGGACTGACATGCAACTCGGTAGGACCGATTCTGTTAGGGTTTGGGCATAACGTAATCTCGGTGAGACCGATTACACAAACTCGGTGAGACCGAGTTTGGTAATAAGCTAACCAGAGAGTTGGTCAGGTGAACTCGGTGGGACCGATTTGCTCTTTCGGTGAGACTGAAAAGTTACAAAAAGGAAACAAAGAGTTTACATTGCAATCTCGGTGGGACCAATCCGCTCTTTCGGTGAGACCGAAAAGTTACGAATGGGAAACAGAGAGTTTGCAATCCCATCTCGGTGAGACTGAGATCCCTATCGGTAGGACCGAATTGCTAGGGTTTGGCAGTGGCTTATGACAAATGAAAACTCGGTGGCGCCGGATAGAAAGAGTCGGTAGGACCGAGTTTGGCTTATGGTTTAGGTCATTTGTGGATATGGGAAAGTAGCTGAGGATTTTGGAGCATATCATTAAGCACATGAAGCAAGATGCTCATTAAGCAACACCTCATCCCTCCTTGATAGTATTGGCTTTTCCTATGGACTCAATGTGATCTTGGATCACTAAAATATAAAATGAAGAGTCTTGAGCTTTTGAGCTTGAGCCAATCCTTTGTCCTTATCATTTTGAGGGTTCCACTTTCACATCCATGCCATGCCAATCATTGAGCTTTCCTGAAATAATCATCTTGGAATAGCATTAGCTCAATGAGCTATATGTTGTTATGAATTACCAAAACCACCTAAGGATAGTTGCACTTTCAATCTCCCCCTTTTTGGTAATTGATGACAACATATAGATCAAAGCTTCGACAAATGATAATAAGCATGAAATATATCGTCGCTTTGAGAAGTATGTGACAAGTAAGAGCTCCCCCTAAATTTGTGCATATTTAAAATTTTCTTTGGACTGCAAATGCACAAAGAGTGAGAGTCATGGGTTACTCTTCCATGTCACATACATCTTGGTGGAGCGCTTAAAATGATAAGAATGAAATACATGCACTCATCACCAAGAATAGTGAATGATCACATAAGATAGATAGGATAATAATATTAAGCAAACATTAAGTGTAGCTTATGATCAAACACATGATCATCAATGTCTCACAGATAATGACGTAGTATCTCAAGAAAAAGATAACGCAGTTCGAAAAACCACCAAATAAAGCAAGAGAGAAAAACAACACTCTCTCTCTTGAAGCCTATGATCTATACATTTTCTCCCCCTTTGGCAACAAGTTACCAAAAAGTTCCTAGAAAATGCATAGTGCTAAGTCGGACTCAGGCTTGATCTTCAGGTGGTGGTGGAGTCCGGAGCACTCCAAGGACGAAGCCTTCTATAGACGTGGTCGGAGTCGAGGCTGAAGTGGACGCTGGAGCTGGTGGAACTGAGGCTGTAGCTGGTGCAGATGTTGTGGCTCTAGTGTCAGCAACTGGCACTGCAGACGACCTCGGACCTCGTGGCACTCTGGCAAAGGCATGAGTTGTGGTCTTGCCTCTCGTCTCCTGCATGTCATCCTGGAGCTGCTCCAATACAGTCTGAATCTCTGTCACTTTGACATCCAAGTCATAGAACTTTTGTTCCATGATCCTCTCTAAGCTTGCCTGGTTCTGAGTTAGGGTGGCTAGTCCTTGCTCAATCCGCAGGGTGGATGCAATCAAGTAACCAAGCTGCTCTTGTTTGATTTTTAGGAAATATTCAGATGCCTCCTCTTATGTAGGCATCTTGGCAGCTTTCTCCTTCCTCGCCTTCTCCTTCTTGGCTTGTGCTTGGGCAGATGATGGCTCATTCTCAGTCATGACCACTTGATTATCTTCAAAGTCTGGATGGATGGGCAGGTGTTCCTTGTCCAATAAGTATATGCCCGTGCCCATCTTTGAGTTGATGAGCTCCTGAATCTGTGGGGCATATCCACAGCTCCTCTTCTAATCTGCTGCAGTCCTTTTGATTGTTTCCACTATGAGGCTCATGACCTTGAACTTCTGAGGCACATCAAACACATGAAGCAAATTTATCGCGTGGCCTCTGATCATCTTGTGATCTCCAGACTTGGGCAGTAGGGTGTGCCTCAAAATCCAGTTGATAGTGGGCAGACCTGACAGAAGATAGTGCACTGAGCCAAATTTGAACGTATCAAGTGCTTCATTTGGGATCTCCTTGTACATGTTTGACATTGAGTTATGATCCATCTTCTTCTTGGCATAAATGTCCAAGTCATCCTCATGCTCTTCTGCGGCATTGATCAGCTGAGCCCATTCAGCAACTGTAGACTGGTACCTCGTACCCTCTGACATCCATACAATCCTGCCATCTGGATAAAAATGGGCTGTGGAGTAGAACTGCATGATGAGTTCCTCATTCCACTTTGTGAGCTTCTGCCCAACAAAGTCTTCTACTCCACACGCCTTGAAGCTGTCCTGAACTCCAGGGTAGTACTCTTCGTTGTCCTTGATGTATTGCCAATCGACCCATCTCATATCACAGACAATGGGCTTCTTATCTAGCAGCACTGTCTCATAAAATTTTTGCTGCTCCTTGGTGTGAAATCTGTAGTCCACAACAGTCCTTCTCCTTGAAGCATACGGGTCTGCTTCTCTCCACTTCCTCAGCCCTGAATCTCTCCTGAGCTTCATATCCTCAGCCACAGGGTGAGCATCTTTGTGGTCTGGGATCTTGGGCTTGAGCTTTCTAAGAACATTCTCTTCCTCTTCTTCTGCAGCTTCAGGCACTGGGGCCTTGTTCTTCTCAGTAGCTGGGATGCTTCTTGTGTTCCTCTTTGGCTTTGACTTTGGAGCTGTCTTGGCCTTGGAAGCAGTTGCCCCTGATCTTATGGCATCACCCATCAACTTGGGTGCCTTAGGTGCTGGTGCAGCTACCTCTTCTTCTTCCTCCTCATCTTCCATGATGGAAGCTTTGCCAAGTACTCTGGCTACAGTTTTCTTCACCCTTTGTTTCCTCTTATTGCCTTCAGCAGCAACTAGCTCTATGGGCTTCTCAGTTAAAGCTCTGGCCTTTGACATAGGCTGCCTACCTGCTGGCCTTTTGATCTTTAGTCCTGGCTTTGTGCCTTGAGCTGGCTCAATTCTCTTGGAAGTTGCTTCCTCTTCTGCCACATAATCCTCATCTTCTGAGTCTGAGGTTCTCTTCTTTCTCTATCTTGTGGCAGCTTTAGGCAGATTGCTTGGAGTACTTCTGCTGCCATCATCTGAGGAACTTGAGGGACTAGTGCCCTCACTCATCTGCACTTGCTGCTCTGACAAGTTCTGCCTATCACTTTGGTCTGACATGATGCAAATTCTGATTGCTGACCCTGTGAATAGGTTATAGATGAGATAGAGTGGATGAGCATCACAAAATGCAGAGATTTTTGCAAAAGAAATAATTCAAAAACTTAGTTTTAGTTTCCCACTGAAATCATCTCGGATCTACCGATTTTCAAACTCGGTGATACCGAAGCAGTTTTGGCACCTAGACTAGTGAACTCGGTCAGACCGAGTCATAGTTCAGTGGCATCGAGACTGCTAGGGTTTCACAGAGTTCCAAAATCGGTCACACTGATAAGTAATTCTCGGTCAGACCGAGTTTCACTTGTGCAATGGAATAAGCCAAATTGGTGGGACCGAGTTTTTCAACTCGGTGGGTCCAAGATGGTTTCAGCGAAAACCTAACCCTAAAATTTTCGAATTAAACCTAATCTACGAGTTCATTGACTGGATAGGAGTTTATCAAACATGGCAAGAATCATGATGATCACAATGTGCTAGGAATCGGATTGGAGAATAGCACAAAGATCGAGTCCATACCCTAGTTCGGCGGAGACTCGCTACGGCGGCAACGGCGGGGTAGAATTCCCGTTGACGGCGACGGAGACCAGCGACTGGAGGCGGCTGGCGGCGAGGAGACGATCCGGAGACCACGATGGCAGAGCAGGCTATCGCGCGGGCGAAGGGGTTCGGAGAAATTTCCAAATTTTGCCCGTGACTATATATAGCCCGACCCTGTCGGTGTGACCGAGTGGAACAACTCGGTGGCACCAAGATGCAAAGCTGTATACAGTTATTGCAACTCGGTGTGACCGAGAGGTTCAAATCGGTTGCACCGAGATCGAAAACCTAGATCAACTTAATGATCTCGGTAGGACCGAAAGTAGGGTATCGGTCAGACCGAGAATCACAAAGAGGTTTTGGAAGTTTAAATCTATGACGAATCGGGGACTCCGAGTGCTCCTCACACAGAGTGGTTCGAATCTGACTTGATCAAATTTGTTGATGTTCATGAATAGAGTTTGAGACGAGAAAAGCATAGATAGCTAGAGGAGGTTCTTAGGCATTCTTGTCCATCCACTTGGCAAAAGGAAATAAAACCAAACATTCAAAACAACAAGTGGATGTCGTCGAATGAGTAAAATATGCAACCAACATGTAAAATATGCAACCAACATGCTCACACAATAAGATGGAAAATGAAATATGTGGCAAAGCATGCACAACCAATTCTAGCATCTATCAAGCAATTTGCGATGACTAGGTCATCTATATATGAGTATATTGACTTAGGAGTCAAGTGAGAACACTTGATCGTAGGTCATACTCATCGTTTAAGCTCAAGTGGGGTTACCACTTTTACATAAAGCATTGTTGTGTTCACATCTTTAGAGTTGCTCTAGCTCAAGTTTTAGAGTAAAGCTCCCCCTAGATGTGATACCCCCCCTAAGAGGGATGAACTAACCTTGGGTATTGTCGATGATGACTTCATGTAGATGTTGAAGATGTGGATGCTCAATGTTGATGTAGATCACTTGGAGCTATCCATTTGAGTGAATTGCACTTTCAATACCTACATGGGTTAGTCCCACAAGGAACAAACAAGGATATCCATAGACATAGAGTGATGCACACACAAGATGATGTCCATGAAAACTTTTAGGTTACCTTGTCCCTTGTCTTACCAACAAGAGGGTTTGTGACTCCTTGAACTAGTGCAAGATGTGGAAGTTGATTGCACTTGTTCTTGCCAAAATGATAAGAGTGAAGTATGTTGGCGGAGTCACCCTCAAGAATTCTCTAGTTGTTCTTCTTTTGGATCCACACCATCTTGATGGGAATCCTTGGAGTTGTAGTCGTACTTGATGAAGTGGAACTTGAAGTAGTCTTGGGAATCCACTTGACTAAGGTCTTAGGAGCTTCTTCAAATGCATCAATTTCCTCTTGAAGCTTGTCCTTGCCTTTTTGCTTGTAGTCTTGTGGTGGAAGATCATCTTGAGCTTGTGTTCCCTTAAAGAAAGTATCACACTTCTCTTGTTGAGGAACAAACTTTGTCTTGGGGTATTGATCTTCTTCCCACTCAACTCCATTGGCATTGAACTTTCGTTCAAAACCAACACCTTGATTCTTCCGGTGCATTCCTTGCTTGCGCACAATTTCCCCGAATTGCTTACTCCCGGCAAGGCTTTTGTACACTCCTTTCTCTATAATTCCCTTCAATAAGCTATTTTATTGCTCAAGTGTAACTTGGCTGAGAGAATCATTAGTGGAATCAAGAGAACTACTAGAAGCAACAATATTGGATTTAGCATGATCATTGTTACTACTAGAGGAAGAATCTTTTTTGTTCTTGTTACTAGACTTGACTTGAGGCATGTAAGTGGATAAGAGTAAACGCTTGGCAATGTAAGAAGAACTTTTCTTGCGGAGATCATCATTGATTGCCTTTAAAAACTCATGCTCTTGCTCAAGGATGAGCTTTTCAAAGCGTAACTTCTCATGAGCTTTTAAAAGTTCTCGATGATCTTCGAAGATAGTTTCATGAGCTAACTTAAGAGTGTTTAGTTCTTTAGTTAGAGCCTCAATCTTCTCCTTATCATTGTCATTCGTTTTATCTTGATTAGCATGATTAATTGACGTTTCATCATAGTATTGATCACTAGAGTTGTCAACAAGTAAATCATCATCACCTAACAAGTCATCTTCATCACTATTAAAATCAACATACTCGGGGTGTGTTACCTTAGGACCTTTGTCCATGAAGCATCTTCCAATTCCTTCATTTGGTGAGTCAAATATGTCATAGGAGTTGGTTGACACAAGTGCTAGACCGGCAACACCTTCATCTTGAGTATCTTCGGAGTCGGAGTGATAACTTCTCTCGGAGTGGCTGTCGGAGTCGGAGCCGGATACCCATTCACCAACATGAGCTTGATGTCTTTGTTTTGTGTAGCTCCTTGATGATTTTCCTTCCTCTCCGAATCCTTGATTCTCCGTGAGTATCTTCGTTCATAACGATCATCTCTACTCCTTCTCTCTCTTGGTGGTGATTCTTTACTTCTTCTTTTTGGAGAATCTTCTCTTCTCTTGTAGGGAGCCGTACACTCATTGGAATAGTGTCCGGGTCTTCCACAATTGTAGCAGTTTCGCTCTCGACTAGAAGATCTTTTGTCATTGTAGGACCTTGAATTGAAGCTTCTATCTTTGCTTCTACTCTTGTAGAACTTGTTGAAGTTCTTCACCATTAAGCTCAATTCTTCATTGAAGTTTTGTTTCTCACTTGATGATGTAGGGGCTTCACATGAGGCTTTGTAGGCACCACTTGATTTGTTGTGAAGTTCCTCTTTGTCCTTAAGTGACATCTCATGAGCAACAATTCTTCCAATCACCTCCGTTGGCTTGAGATCTTTGTAATTGGGCATCATTTGGATCAATGTGCACACGGTATCATATTTTCCATCCAAGGCTCTTAGAATCTTCTTGATGATGAATCTATCGGTCATCTCTTCACTTCCTAAGCCGGTAATCTCATTTGTGATGAGAGCAAGCCTAGAGTACATTTCAGCGACACCTTCACCATCCTTCATTTTGAACTTGTCAAGTTGACTTTGAAGCACATCCAACTTGGATTCCTTGACAGAGTCGGTACCTTCGTGCATATCAATCAAAGTGTCCCAAATTTCCTTTGCATTCTCAAGACGGCTGATTTTGTTGAATTCTTCGGGGCACAATCCGTTGAAGAGAATATCACAAGCTTGAGCATTGTATTGCAACATCTTCAACTCATCCGTGGTAGCTTCACGGGTTGGTTCTCTCCCATCAAAGAAGTCACCTTGCAAACCAACACACACAATAGCCCAAACGGCGGGGTTATGTCCAAGAATATGCATTTTCATTTTATGCTTCCAACTAGCAAAATTAGTACCATCAAAGTAAGGACCTCTATGGTGATAATTTCCCTCGCTAGACGCCATACTCTCCTAGGTTGTGAAACTAAGGCTATGATCACCAAAAGCTATGGAGATCAAGGCAAATGGAGACCAAAGCTCTGATACCACTTGTAGGATCGAAAGTATGTCTAGAGGGGGGGTGATTAGACTACTTGACCAAATAAAAACTTAACCTTTTCCCAATTTTAGTTCTTGGCAGATTTTAGGGATTTTAGGACAAGTCAAGCAATCATCACACAATTCAAGCAAGCATGCAAAGAGTGTATTGGCAGCGGAAAGTAAAGCATGCAACTTGCAAGAATATAAAGGGAAGGGTTTGGAGAATTCAAACGCTATTGGAGACACGGATGTTTTTCCCGTGGTTCGGATAGGTGGTGCTATCCTACATCCACGTTGATGGAGACTTCAACCCACGAAGGGTAACGGTCGCGCGAGTCCACGGAGGGCTCAACCCATGAAGGTTCCACGAAGAAGCAACCTTGTCTATCCCACCATGGCCATCGCCCACGAAGGACTTGCCTCACTAGCGGTAGATCTTCACGAAGTAGGTGATCTCCTTGCCCTTACAAACTCCTTGGTTCAACTCCACAATCTTGTCGGAGGCTCCCAAGTGACACCTAGCCAATCTAGGAGACACCACTCTCCAAGAAGTAACAAATGGTGTGTAGGTAATGAACTCCTTGCTCTTGTGCTTCAAATGATAGTCTCCCCAACACTCAATTCTCTCTCATAGGATTTGGATCTGGTGGAAAGAAGGTTTGAGTGGAAAGCAACTTGGGGAAGGCTAGAGATCAAGATTCATATGGTAGGAATGGAATATCTTGGTCTCAACACATGAGTAGGTGGTTCTCTCTCAGAACATATGAGTTGGAATTGTGTGTGTGTTCTGATGGCTCTCTCTTCGAATGAAGAGGGGGTGGAGGGGTATTTATAGCCTCCACACGAAATCCAACCGTTACACACAATTTACCAATCTCGGTGGGACCGAATCAACAAACTCGGTCGGACCGAAAAGGTAAGCCTAGTGACCGTTAGAGATTTTCGGTGGGACTGACATGCAACTCGGTAGGACCGATTCTGTTAGGGTTTGGGCATAACGTAATCTCGGTGAGACCGATTACACAAACTCGGTGAGACCGAGTTTGGTAATAAGCTAACCAGAGAGTTGGTCAGGTGAACTCGGTGGGACCAATTTGCTCTTTCAGTGAGACCGAAAAGTTACAAAAAGGAAACAGAGAGTTTACATTCCAATCTCGGTGGGACCAATTCGCTCTTTCGGTGAGACCGAAAAGTTACGAAAGGGAAACAGAGAGTTTGCAATCCCATCTCGGTGAGACCGAGATCCCTATCGGTAGGACCGAATTGCTAGGGTTTGGTAGTGGCTTATGACAAATGAAAACTCGGTGGCGCCGGATAGAAAGAGTCGGTTGAACCGAGTTTGGCTTAGGGTTTAGGTCATTTGTGGATATGGGAAAGTAGCTGAGGATTTTGGAGCATATCATTAAGCACATGAAGCAAGATGCTCATTAAGCAACACCTCATCCCTCCTTGATAGTATTGGCTTTTCCTATGGACTCAATGTGATCTTGGATCACTAAAGTATAAAATGAAGAGTCTTGAGCTTTTGAGCTTGAGCCAATCCTTTGTCCTTAGCATTTTGAGGGTTCCACTTTCACATCCATGCCATGCCAATCATTGAGCTTTCCTGAAATAATCATCTTGGAATAGCATTAGCTCAATGAGCTATATGTTGTTATGAATTACCAAAACCACCTAGGGATAGTAGCACTTTCAACAATGATTCGGAGCTGATGCATATAAGGCCGAACTCGCGACGCCGAACACTCCCTAAGGTATTCGGTCTTTATGGTATAAACCGGGCCAAAATAGTGCCGCTTGTAAGAATCCCCTTGTGTCGAGGTACGTGCATTATTCTGACATGGCCACATGCCAAGACATCAGCATCCTTCTTAATTGTGCTGAGAATTTGGTGGATATGTATCGACAAGAGACAGTAAAAAAGGTTTACACAGGGTCTTAATCTAAAAAGAATCCTTGGGGCGGGTCCCTACTGCACGTCTGCGCCTGTGTCTCCATTGTGCCGTATGCTGGATGGGTGCAGCACGATGATTATATGTAAAAGAGAGGAGCTTAGGTAAAAAAGCTATCATGCAAAAAGTAGTTTTTAAATAAACCATGTATAATTCAAGGTGAGTAAGAATTGCCACTTGTCTGCGCACGCTGAGCCCCTTGTATTTGTAATAGGGGTATGCTCATTGATCTGGTAAAAAATGCATATAGCTGCACTGGACTCGTCTAACCGTGTCCGAGGTCGCGACGACCTGCTAAATGTTTTAGTTGGTGAGGCCGTTTTTAGTGTGCGGCTTTCAAGGCAGCCGCATGCTCTTCGGCGCGTAGAAATCGCTTAACATTTCCGTTCACTGTAATGATGCCATGTGGACCGAGCATCTTGAGTGTGAGGGAAGCGTAGTGTGGTATTGCATTAAAGCGAGCGAAAGCTTCGCGTCCGAGTAGTGCTTGATAGCCACTTTGGAACGGAGCGATGTGGAAGGCTAGATGTTCGCTACGGAAGTTATCGGGGAGGCCGAATATAACTTTTAGTAGCAGGGAGCCCGTGCAACGAGCCCCTGGGCCTGGCGTTACTCCTTTAAAGGTAATATTGCTATGGCGAATTTTTGTTGGGTCTATCCCCATTTCGCGGATTGTATCCTGATATATCAGATTTAGACTGCTGCCACCGTCCATCAGGGCTCGTGCGAAGCGGTATCTGTCAATTATTTGGTCTAATACCAGGGTAGCCCATCCTGCACGCTGGATACTTGCTGAATAATCACGATGGTCGAAAGTGATTGGTTGAGAAGACCAGTGGCAGGACTCCGCGGTGACAGGCCTTCGGGCGTATTTTTCTGGGACTGCTGTTTTGTTTCTTCCATTGATCACCTGCAACACGTTTACTGTTTTGACTTCCGGTGGAAATTTCTTTTGTTCCCCAGCGTCTCCCTTGAGAGGCTCATCCTCATCTTCACTTGGTGTATCCTCCCCCTTGTGTACGGCGTGGAGGTTGCCGGACTGCTTGAAGACCCAACATTCGGGTATGATTGGCTGGTTTGCCAGGGGTGCTATGGACCTGACATATTTGGTCCGGAATTTTATTCAGGCTGGACAGGTCGTCTCTGGCGCCTTTAGAGGGCGGCTTCTAACCTGGCCAAGAGCTTTTGAATCCGGCGTTTACTGCTGTGTTCTTCGTGCTGTCTCCTTTGTTCCGTCGTTTGTTATTGCTGTTGCGCCGTGATTTCCCGTTTCCATCTCTAACTTTGGATGTACTGGGGTTGCTGGTGTTGCATCTGGCTAGCCAGCTGTCCTCACCCGCGCAAAAGCGGGTCATGAGGCTTGTTAATGCTTCCATCGTTCTCGGCTTTTCTTGGCCGAGGTGTCGGGCAAGCCATTCATCACGGACGCTGTGCTTAAAAGCTGCCAAGGCTTCGGCATCCGGACAATCGACAATTTGGTTCTTTTTAGTAAGAAACCTATTCCAAAGCTTTCAGGCTGACTCTCCGGGCTGTTGAGTTATATGACTCAAATCATCCGCGTCCGGAGGTCGGACATAAGTCCCTTGAAAGTTTGCCCGAAAAGCGTCTTCGAGCTCTGCCCAGCTTCCAATGGAGTTTTCGGGGAGGCCTTTGAGCCAGTGACGGGCTGGCCCTTTGAGTTTGAGTGGTAAGTACTTGATGGCGTGGAGATCATCTCCACGAGCCATATGGATGTGAAGGATATAGTCCTCGATCCAGACCCCCGAGTCTGTTGTTCTGTCGTATGCCTCTATGTTTACAGGTTTGAATCCCTCTAGAAATTCATGATCCAGCACCTCATCGGTGAAACATAGGGGGTGTGCGGCACCCCTGTATCTGGGTGTACCGCGTTGTTCGGATGTTATATCGTATGTTGGGGCGTGCTTGCGTGGTCCATAGATGGATCTGGTTGCGCTATTCTTTTGGTGCAAGCTCCCGCGTGAATCGCGTATTGTCTTGTGAGTGGCATTGTTGGCCGCTCTATGTTGGCCGTGAAGTCGTCTATCCGGCCAGGTGGCTGTTTTGATTTTGGGTTCCGAGGGGTCTGAGGCCTCCTCATCGAATTCAGGTAGCAACTTCCGCTTTGGGTAGCTCTTGGTGGGGCGATTATCGCCGTACTTCGCAGTTGTGTTGAGTACTTTACTCCATCTGATTTGGAGTGTGTCTTGCGCAGCCTTGAGCCTTTGCTTCTGCTTTTTTAGGCTCCTCGCGGTGGCAACAAGCCTTTGACGGGCATTCTGCTACTCCGGGTGCCTGTCCGGCATTATGTCATCCGGACTATTATCTTTAACAGAATTGGTTTGTTCAGTTTGATTTTCCGTATTGCCATGGTCGGGCAGTGATTCACCCTGCTCCAACGCTGGGTTTGTGTGATTGTTATTTCTGGCGAGGCGGGATTTGGGGCGGCGCTTGCGCCGCCGCTTTGACTGCTTCTCGAGGGAACAAGCCTTCGGTGCATCCTTCCGTTCCTCGTCATCGTCTTTTTTTGGTGTGTCCACCATGTATACGTCATACGACGAGGTGGCTTTCCAGTGCCCTATAGGTGCTGGTTCATATTCGTCTCCTACATCGTCGTCCATACCATCGATGTCTTTGGAGTCGAAGTCGAGCATGTCAGTTAAATCATCGACAGTGGCTACAAAGTGGGTGGTGGGTGGGCGTCGAATTTCTTCGTCGTCCGCATCCCAGTCCTGTTGGTCATGATCCGGCCAGGGCTCTCCTGACAAAGAGAGAGACCTTAGTGAATTCAGAATGTCGCCGAAGGGCGAGTGCTGAAAAATATCCGCAGCGGTGAATTCCATGATCGGCGCCCAGTCGGATTCGATTGGCAGGGGCGCGGATGGTTTGGGGTCCGGAGGAGAGTCCGACACCTTGGAGTCACGGGCTGCGCAGAGGATTATGCTGGTGTTCGGCTCGATCACCGTTGAGACTGCAGCCCCTAAGGTGGTGTCTAGCCACCCTTCCTCGATTAGCGTAGCTGGCTCCGAGCTAGGGGTCGGAGCTGATGCGGGCACGGCCTCTGGGGTACCGTCCGATGGCAGAGCTAGGTCATACTCATCGTGACAGTGCGGCACGCCCGGCTGTGGCTCGAATGCGTCGAAGATCAAGTCCCCACGGATGTTGGCCGTGTAATTCAAACTTCCAAATCTGACCTGATGGCCAGGGGCGTAGCTTTCAATCTGCTCCACATGGCCGAGCGAATTAGCCCGCAGTGCAAAGCTGCCGAATACAAAGATCTGTCCGGGGAGAAAAGGCTCACCCTGGACCGCATCGCTATCGATGATAGTAGGAGCCATCAAGCCTAACAGCGACGACACAGAGGAACTCTCAATGAAAGCACCAATGTCGGTGTCAAAACCGGCGGATCTCGGGTAGGGGGTCCCGAACTGTGCGTCTAGGCCGGATGGTAACATGAGGCAAGGGACACGAAGTTTTACCCAGGTTCGGGCCCTCTTGATGGAGGTAAAACCCTACGTCCTGCTTGATTAATATTGAAGATATGGGTGTTACAAGAGTAGATCTACCATGAGATCAGAGAAGCTAAACCCTAGAAGCTAGCCTATGGTATGATTGTATGTTGTGGTTGTTGTCCTACAGACTAAAACCCTCCGGTTTATATAGACACCGGAGAGGGTTAGGGTTACACAAGGTCGGTAACAAAGGAGGAGATATCCATATACGTATCACCTAGCTTGCCTTCCACGCCAAGTAGAGTCCCATCTTGACACGAGACGAAGTCTTCAATCTTGTATCTTCATAGTCTAACAGTCCGGCCAATGGAGATAATCCGGCCGTCCGGAGACCCCCTAATCCAGGATTTCCTCAGTCTCCATTGCCTTGGTTTAAACACCTTTGGAGGAAGATGGATGTGTCTACTTTGGGGAGTCTTAGACATAGAGTGCCTATTCTTGATGGAGAATATTTTCATGAGTGGAAAAATGAAATTCTTGAGATTTTCAATGAATATCACTTGAACAAGTACATTGCTAGCCCTTGTGCACCTCATATTGATCCCTTGCATCCCACACCCGAAGAGGATCTTGACATGATTCGCAATCTTAGAACCATCAATCTTATCATAAGAGGATTGCCCAAAAATTTGATTGCTAGTTTGCCTACTCTTGATTGTGCCTATACTATATGGAAATTTCTTGAGGAACGATTTCCAGATTATTCCTTGAAAAATTTAGACGAAATTCTCCATAAGTCTATTGCTTTGAGTAAGATAAATTCTAGTGATCCTAGCTTTGGTGATTGTCTATTTGAGCTTACCAATCTCATGCGTGCCATAGGAAATGTTGGGATCATTAGCGATATCATATCCAAAGCTATTAGAATTCATAAAGGTGACCATTGTGATGATCATTTGTCTAATGAATTACCCTCTCTAGGAATTGATCAATCACAAAATGATGTTGAAAATGGATACTATGATAAGGATGATGATAGTGACTATGATCTCGATGATGCGATGAGACACTTTGCTCTTATGGCAAATCTTCGCGGCTACATGGCTGGAGGAAAGGAATGGGTCCTTGATAGTGGATGTATTGATCATATGACCGGAGATAAAGACATGTTCCGTGAGCTTGCTGGAAACGACGGCCCTCGAAAGTATGTCACTTTTGGTGATAATTCAAAGGGTAAGGTGGTTGCCCTTGGTAAGGTGGCCATCTCACATGATAGCTCCATACAAAATGTCATGCTCTTTCAATCTCTTGGCTACAACTTACTTTCAGTATCTAGACTTGCTGATTTCGGTTTCAATGTCCTATTTACTGAAGTAGACTGCCAAGTGTTTCGTAGAGATAATCATAAAATGGTCTTTACCAGTATACGTAGAGGAGATCTTTACATTGTTGATTTCACTAAAAACGCTCAAACTAGAACTTGCTTAATTGCTGAATCTTCTAAAGGCTAGTTGTGACATAGAAGGCTAGGCCATGTGGGCATGCAAAATCTTGACAAACTCATTAAATAAAATCATATCCTTGGCATTAACGATGTCATATTTGACAAGGATAGACTTTGTAGTGCTTGTCAAGCAGGGAAACAAGTTGGAGGAAGTCATCGCGCTAAGAACATCATGACCACAAGAAGACCACTCGAGCTACTTCACATGGATCTCTTTGGTCCAAATGCCTACAAGAGTCTCGGTGGTAACTCATTTGGTCTAGTCATAGTTGATGATTTTTCAAGATTTACGTGGGTGCTCTTTCTTGATGACAAATCGCAGGTCCAAAAGATCTTCAAAAACTTTGCTAGGAAGGCCCAAAATCAATTTGACATGAAGATCAAGAAGGTTTAGAGCGACAACAGAACGGAGTTCAAGAACGCAAATGTAGATACCTTTCTTGATGAAGAAGGGATTGCACATGAGTTCTCCGCTACGTACACACCTCAACAAAATGGAGTCGTTGAGAGAAAGAACTGGACTCTTATCGAGATGGCAAGAACGATGCTTGATGAGTACAAGACGCCAAAACACTTTTGGGCGGAAGCGGTTGAGACAGCTTGTCATGCAACAAATCGCTTGTATCTTCACAAGCTACTCGACAAGACGACATACAAGCTCCTCACCGGTAACAAACCCCAAGTTGGATACTTTCGAGTATTCGGCTCAAAGTGCTACATTATTGATAAGCATCGTCATTCTAAATTTGCTCCTAAGTCTTATGAAGGTTTCCTACTTGGTTATGGCTCAAACTCTCACACATACCGTGTCTACAAAAATTTCACCCGAAAGGTTGAAGAAACGGTAGATGTGAAGTTTGATGAATCTAACGGCTCGCAAGTAGAGCAATTGCCAATTGATGTAGGAGACAAAGATCCCTTAGAAGCAATCCAAGACTTGTCTATTGGCAAGATTCGTCCAACGGAGATAAAGGAGAGTACCTCGTCTGTCCAAGTGGAAGCTTCTACCTCACGACAAGGTGAACCAAGAGTTGATACGGAAGCATCCACGAGTGGGACACACCAAGATGAAGAAAACGAGGAAGTGCACCAAGACGAACGTCAACAACCTCCTTCTCCACCACAACAAGAGAACGACAACGCTAACAATGAAGAATGCCAAGAAAAAGAACAAGATGAAGAAGATGTTCAACCAAGACCCAAGCAAAAGCTTTCACGAGTTCGAGCAAGAATTGCTAAAGATCATCCCGTGGAGCAAATCTACAATGATATCCAAACCGGGAGAATCACTCGCTCTAAAACTCGTTTGGCTAACTTTTGTGAACATTACTCATTCATCACTAGCACTGAACCTATGAAGGTTGAAGAAGCATTGGAGGATCCGGACTGGATAAATGCTATGCATGAAGAGCTACACAACTTTGAGAGAAATCAAGTGTGGACATTGGTCGAGAAGCCCGACAACAACCACAACATCATCGGTACCAAATGGGTGTTTCGCAACAAGAAAGATGAAGATGGACAAGTGGTTCGCAACAAAGCACGTCTCGTCGCCCAAGGCTACACACAAGTGGAAGGTATGGACTATGGTGAGACATATGCTCCCATTGCTATACTTTAGTCCATTCGCATCTTACTTGCCTATGCTAATCAGCATGATATCACTTTGTACCAAATGGACATTAAAAGTGCTTTTCTAAATGGTGAAATTGAGGAGGAAGTTAATGTTAAGCAACCTCCCGGCTTTGTCAATCCTAAGAAACCTAATCATGTCTACAAACTTCACAAAGCCCTTTATGGTCTTAAACAAGCTCCTAGAGCATGGTATAAATGCTTGACCAAGTTCCTTATTGAAAAAGGCTTCGAAATTGGAAAAATAGATTCTACTCTTTTTACTAAAAGGGCTAATGGAGAACTATTTGTATGCCAAATTTATGTTGATGATATTATATTTGGATCAACTAACCCTCATTTTAGTGAAAAGTTTGGGAAGCTAATGTCGGAGAAGTTTGAGATGTCTATGATGAGTGAACTCAAATTCTTTCTTGGTTTGCAAATCAAGCAAACTAAGGAAGGCACCTTTGTCTCTCAAACGAAGTACACCAAGGACTTATTCAAAAAGTCCAATATGCAAGAATGCAAAGGTATGACTACTCCCATGCCTACTAGTGGACATCTTGATTTAACCAAAGATGGTGAACCAGTTGATCAAAAAGTTTACCGCTCTATGATTGGTTCATTGTTATATCTATGTGCTTCACGTCCCGATATCATGCTAAGTGTGTGCATGTGTGCACGATATGAAGCTGCTCCTAAGGAATGTCATCTTAAGGCCGTGAAGAGGATAGTGAGATACTTAATACATACACCAAATTTTGGCATTTGGTATCCAAAGGGGGCTTCCTTTGATCTTGTTGGCTACTCCGACTCGGACTATGCCGGCGACAAGGTTGATAGAAAGTCTACTTCGGGTACTTGTCAATTCCTTGGTAGATCTCTTGTGTCTTGGTCTTCCAAGAAACAAAACTCGGTATCCTTATCCATCGCCGAAGCGGAATACATTGCCACTGGTTCATGTTGTGCTCAATTACTTTGGACGACCCAAACTCTTAAAGATTATGGGATATATGTGAAACATGTTCCATTACTTTGTGACAATGAAAGTGCTATCAAGATGGCTCACAATCCCATGCAACACTCTCGAACTAAGCATATTGAAGTTCGTCATCATTTCATTCGAGATCACATTGCTAAGGGTGACATAAACCTTAAGCATGTTTGCACCGATAAGCAATTAGTGGATATATTCACTAAACCACTTGATCAGAAAGTGTCTTGCAAGTTAAGAGGTGAATTGAACATCATTGATGCTTCAAACTTGGAGTAGGAACTCCATTGGATACATGCAAGACTTGAGCTTACGACTAATCACTTGATATTTCTCCTATGATGATGATCTTATGTCTTAAATTTGCATCTCGCATGTTATCTAACCCTTGTAGGTACTTGGATGAATCTAATTCTTTGAGATTGCAACTCACTCACATCTTGAGCAATCTCTACATCACCAAGTCTCTACACAATGGTGGTTGATGACAAGGAAGCACGAAACCTTTCAAACATATCCTTTGACAAATTCTATGTTGAGTTTCATGATTGTCATGTTGGATACACAAGTGCTCTTCCTTGCGAAAACTAACCCATGTAGGTAGATGAACTCAAAATCCAAAGGGTGCTCCCAACTCTTGATGGGCTACATCAACCTTGAGCAACCCACACAAGTTCAACTACATGATCAAGATCAACACCGCCACCCAAGGTATGTTATTCCATCTTAGAGTAGCTTTACTCCAAGTCACGAGTCAAAGCAAGTCGACAAGATGTGAATACATCAAGATACTTAAATGAAAAATGGTAACCCCATTTTGAGCTTAAACGATGAGTACGACATATGATCAAGTGATCTCACTTGACTCCTAAGTCAATATACTCTAACATAGGTGACTTTGTCACCGCCCAACTCTAGATGAAGTTCTCTTGTGTTCTTTTCCGTGTTCTTGCATTTGTCTCATGCATATTTGTTTCCCCTTTTAGTTTCTTTTCTTTGCATATTTCTTTTAGCTTTACTTCATCTAGATCTTTTAGTTTCTTTTCTTTGCTTTTTGTTCTGCATTTTCTGCATCCAATTCATTGCAAATCTTTGTGAGATCTTATTTGTCCAGTGAGCTGAGGTGACAAGTGTTTTTCTCTGTGATGAACTCGGTTCCACCGGTTTCATGTCTCCAGTCTTGCCGAAGATTTTCGGAGCAACCAAAGCATACAACTCGGTGACACCGATTTCACTACAGGAAAAACATTTTGCCATTTATTCCTGCTTTATTCTTGATCCAGCTCCACTCCATGAATCTTGTCCTCTGCAAGCATCACATTTACCTTAATGCTTGGTACTGTGATTCAAGGACCGAACCCATTCACAACAAATTCCAGAAGACCCTTCTTGGAAATTGATGTCAAAGGGGGAGAGAGAGATCACATCAAAGCTTAATCATATCTCTATGGGGAGAGATCTCTAGGGGGAGGAAATACTCCAGGAAAGAGTAATCTTCAAGGATCCCAGATGCTTGATGTTCAAGAGGAGAGATGCCACATGTCTTCTTGGGGGAAAGACATGTTCATATGTGCTTATTTGCATTAGCTCTGTTCATTTGAACTCTGTTTTTCTGTTCCCTATCTTCTCCCAGTATCCCATGCTAGATTCAGGGGGAGCAAGAAATCCAAGGGAAAGAAATTTATTAAATTCATTGCATATCTTTCTCTTTGGGGACATGTCAATATCTATTGTTGTACTCTGTACTCACTCTACATGTCATCCCAGTCTTGGTACTCTTGTGGTTTGTTTTGTTTGCTCTAGCTAGTGGGTGCATCTGTGTTATCTATCCTTGTTTACGCAGGCTCATCCCATCCTAGCCAACTCAAGACCACAAGGTAAGTATATGCATCATTGTCATGTGTATGAGAAATTCTTGCTGCTGTACATACTGTTTGCAAGAAGGACTCATGGGCATGAAGGTACATTTCCCATATTCATGTCTTTTTCCTTGATGCATATAGCCAAGATACATGTAACACATTGCTACTCTGTCATGGTTATGCTCTCACATGCTTCTATATTCCATATTCACATGATTGCATACATGTAGGGGGAGCCTATGCTTGTTACATGTCTTTCCAAAGCTTTACTTGCTATTCTCTATATCTTTGTCTAAAGCTTTGATGTATGTTGCCATCAATTACCAAAAAGGGGGAGACTGAAAGCACAAGTGCTCCCTGGGTGATTTTGATAATTAATGACAACATATCTCTTGTTGGACTAATACTTTTACCTAGTATGTTTCAGACAAGTTCAAAAAATTAAGTGGCATGGACTAAAGGATGTGGAACCCCTTCAAGATGCTAAGGACAAAGGATTAGCTCAAGCTTCAAGATCAAGACTCTACATTTTATATTTTTAGTGATCCAAGATCACATTGAGTCTATAGGAAAAGCCAATACTATCAAGAGGGGATGAGGTGTTGCTTGATGAGGTTCTTGCTTCGTAGTGCTTAGTGATATACTCGAAAACCCTCAACGACCTTCCCACATCCACATATGACCTAAACCAAAAGTCAAACTCGGCCCCACTGATTCTTTCTATCCAGTGCCACCGAGTTCAGATGTCATAGCCACTGCCACAAACCCTAGGCAAATCGGTTTCACCGATAGGGATCTCGGTCTCACCGAGATGGGATTGTAATCTCTCTGAGTATGTCCATTACCAAAATTGGTCCCACCGAGATTGAGTAATCGGTACTACCGAGATTACAATGCAAACTTTCTGGTTAGCTTATTACCAAAATCGGTCCCACCGAGTTTGTGTAATCGGTCTCACGAAGTTTGCCTGACCAACTCTCTGGTTAGCTCATTACCAAAATCGGTCCCACCGAATTTGTGTAATCGGTCTCACCGAGATTACGTTATGCCCTAACCCTAACCATATTGGTCCTACCGAGTTGCATCTCAGTCCCACCGAAAATCCTAATGGTCACTAGGTTTGCTAAATCGGTCCGACCGAGTTTCTCAATTCGGTCTCACCGAGATTGGTAAATTGTGTGTAACGGTTAGTTTTTGTGTGGAGGCTATATATACCTCTCCACCCACTCTTCATTCATGGAGAGAGCCATCAGAACATACCTACACTTCCAATACACATTTTCTGAGAGAGAACCACCTACTCATGTGTTGAGGATAAGATATTCCATTCCCACCATATGAATCTTGATCTCTAGCCTTCCCCAAGTTGCTTTCCACTCAAATCTTCTTTCCACCAAATCCATATCCTGTGAGAGAGAGTTGAGTGTTGGGGAGACTATCATTTCAAGCACAAGAGCAAGGAGTTCATCATCAACACACCATTTGTTACTTCTTGGATAGTGGTGTCTCCTAGATTGGCTAGGTGTCACTTGGGAGCCTCCGACAAGATTGTGGAGTTGAACCAAGGAGTTTGTAAGGGCAAGGAGATCGCCTACTTCGTGAAGATCTACCACTAGTGAGGCAAGTATTTCATGGGTGATGGCCATGATGGGATATACAAGGTTGCTTCTTCGTGGATCCTTCGTGGGTGGAGCCCTCCGTGGACTCGCGCAACCGTTACCCTTCGTGGGTTGAAGTATCCATCAATGTGGATGTACGATAGCACCACCTATCAGAACCACGACAAAAACATCCATGTCTCCAGTTTTGTTTGAATTCTCCAAACCCTTCCCTTTACATTCTTGCAAGTTGCATGCTTTACTTTCCACTGCTCATATACTCTTTGCATGCTTGCTTGATATGTATTGTATTTGTTAAACTTGTGCCAAAACTCCACTTCAACTTAAAGAAATTAAAAATTGCAACTTTAGGTACTTAGTGTCTAATCACCCCCCTCTAGACACCTCTTCTCGATCCTTTCAAGGGGCTACTGAGGGAGTCCTGGACTAAGGGGTCCTCGGTCGTCCGGCCTGTTAGCCATGGGCCGGACTGATGGGCTGTGAAGATACGAAGACCGAAGACTACACCCATGTCCGGATGGGACTCTCCTTGGAGTGGAAGGCAAGCTTGGCGACCAAATATGTAGATTCCTTTCTTTGTAACCGACCTTGTGTAACCCTAGGTCCTCCCGGTGTCTATATAAACCAAAGGACCTAGTTCGGAGTGGGGATACATTATCATAGCCATACAAGCTAGACCTCTAGGGTTTAGCCATTACGATCTCGTGGTAGATCAACTTTTGTAATACTCATATTCATCAAGATCAATCAAGCAGGACGTAGGGTATTACCTCCATAGAGAGGGCCTAAACCTGGGTAAAACACTGTGTCCCCTGTCTCCTGTTACCATCAACCTTAGACGCACAGTTCGGGACCCCCTACCCGAGATCCGCTGGTTTTGACACCGACAACGGGTAACAAGTAACAAAAGTAAACAAGGTGCAGCAAGGTGGCTCAATCCTTTTTGTAGCAAAGGACAAGCCTGGACAAACTCTTATATAAAGGAAAGCGCTCCCGAGGACACATGGGAATTATCGTCAAGCTAGTTTTCATCATGCTCATATGATTCGCGTTCGTTACTTTGATAATTTGATATGTGGGTGGACCGGTGCTTGGGTACTTCCCTTCCTTGGACAAGCATTCCACTTATGATTAACCCCCTTCGCAAGCATCCGCAACTACGAACAAAGAATTAGGGTAAACCTAACCATAGCATGAAACATATGGATCCAAATCAGCCCCTTACGAAGCAATGCATAAACTAGGGTTTAAGCTTCTATCACTCTAGCAACCCATCATCTACTTATTACTTCCCAATGCCTTCCCCTAGGCCCAAACAATGGTGAAGTGTCATGTAGTCGACGTTCACATAACACCACTAGAGGAAAGACAACATACATCTCATCAAAATATCGAACGAATACCAAATTCACATGACTACTTATGACAAGACTTCTCCCATGTCCTCAGGAACAAACGTAACCACTCACAAATCATATTCCTGTTCATAATCAGAGGGGTATTAATATGCATAAAGGATCTGAACATATAATCTTCCACCGAATAAACCAACTAGCATCAACTACAAGGAGTAATCAACACTACTAGCAACCCACAGGTACCAATCTGAAGTTTTGAGACAAAGATTGGATACAAGAGATGAACTAGGGTTTGAGAGGAGATGGTGCTGGTGAAGATGTTGATGGAGATTGACCCCCTCTCGATGAGAGAGTTGATGGTGATGATGATGGTGACGTTTTCCCCGACAGAACAGATCCTCCGGAGCCCTAGATTGGTTTCGCCTCGAGATGGCGGCGCTTCGTCCCGAAAGCTTCCCTCTTATCTTTTAGGGCAAAAGACACCTTATACCAGAAGATGGGCATCAGGGGCCTGCCAGGTGGCCCATGAGGCAGGGGGCGCGCCTAGGGGTGTAGGGCGCGCCCCCCACCCGAGGGAGTCCTGGACTAAGGGGTCTTCGGGCGTCCGGCCTGTTGGACATGGGCCGGACTATTGGGCCATGAAGATACAAGATGGAAGACTTTCTCCCGTGTCCGGATAGGACCCTTCTTTGCGTGGATGGCAAGCCAGGCGGCCAGATATACTATTTCCTTTCTATGTAACCGACCTTGTATAACCTTAGTCCCCTCCGGTGTCTATATAAACTGGAGGGCTTAGTCCATAAGGACAAGGACAATCATAATCAGATAGGCTAGACTTCTAGGGTTTTAGCCATTACGATCTCGTGGTAGATCAACTCTTGTAACCCCCATACTCATCAATATTAATCTAGTAGGACGTAGGGTTTTACCTCCATCGAGAGGGCCCGAACCTGGGTAAACATTGAGTTCCCCGTCTCCTATTACCATCAACCTCAGATGCACAGTTCGGGACCCCCTACCCGAGATCCACCAGTTTTGACACCGACATTGGTGCTTTCATTGAGAGTTTTGCTGTGTCGCCGCCAAGAGGTTCGATTGCCCCGTCAATCATCCACAACAACATTGTCCAGGGAGAAACCTTCCTCCCCGGACAGATCTTCATGTTCGGCGGCTTCGCACTGCGGGCCAACTCGCTTGGCCATCTAGAGCAGATCGATAGGTACGCCCCTAGCCATCAAGTCAAATTTGGAAGCTTGAACAATGTCGCGGACATCCGCAGAGACTTGATCTTCGAAGGATTCGAGACTGCGGCAGTAGCCGCTCCCTGTCACGACGATGAACATGGCTTAAATCTGTCATCGAACTACATCCAGGAGACAGAACCTGCAACTGCTCCAACTCTAGATCCGGAGCAGGTCACGCCATCCGAGGACGGGAGGCTCAACCCCGCCACGGAGGTCGCAGACTCAGCGGTCTTGGAGCCGCACATAGAGCCAACCCCAAGTGAGGTCTGTGATGCCAGAACCTCGGACACGTTTCCGGGTACAGGTTCCAAAGTATGTGCGTCCGTGCACGACGAGCTTGATCGGGCGTCAATCGTCGAATTCAGCTCCGCGGACATCTTCCAGCACTCGCCTTTAGGTGATGTGGTAAACTCATTAAAAACACTCTCCTTAGCGAGGGACTCACGACCGAATTATATCCGGTTCGAACTGGAGGCTGATGAATTTCGCTTCCCACCCCGCCCACTTAATAGTTTTCAAACATGCCATCAAATTAAACACCGAGAACAAGGAGAAGGGGTCGCAAAGCGAAGACGATGATGAGGTGCCCCGGCCACCGAACACAGGGGGACAGAAAAAGTCCCCCCCCCCCCAAGTTAAAATAGTAAACATGATATACGCTACCCACATCCCCAAGAGGGAACGCAAGCGCGCGCTTAGGGACGTCTACGCGATGGAGCCAGTCACCCCAAAGTTTAACCCATGGTCTTCCTGCCCGATCACTTTTGATCGCAGGGATCATCCGACCAGTATCCGTCATGGCGGCTCAGCTACACTGGTCCTCGACCCAATCATTGATGGATTTCACCTCACGCGAGTCCTCATGGATGGTGGCAGCAGCCTGAACCCACTCTATCAGGATACATCACTCAAAATGGGCATTAATCCATCAAGAATTAAGCCCACAAGGACTACCTTTAAAGGAGTCATACCAGGTGTAGAGTCCCGCTGTACGGGCTCAATCACTCTAGAGGTTGTCTTCGGATCTCCGGACAATTTCCAAAGCGAAGAGATGATCTTCGATATTGTCCCCTTTCGCAGCGGCTATCAAGCACTGCTCGGACGAACCGCATTTGCACGCTTCCACACGATGCCACACTACGCTTATCTTAAGCTCAAGATGCCCGGTCCACGCGGTGTCAGAACTGTCAATGGGAACACGGAATGCTCCCTCCGTATCGAGGAGCACACCACCATGTTAGCGGCAGAAGTACAGAGCGACCTCCTCAAGCAGAACCTTAATTCATCGACCGAACTCCCGGACACTGTCAAACGAGTCTGGACTACCCTGCAGTAGGACAACCCAGCTCGTCAAGAGCGCGACTAGCAACTCGGCCTCCGTCCCCATCCCAACCGAGAAGCGGCATTCGTACCGCGCGTACATAATTACTTACTCAAAATACCATGGGCATAGAAGGAGGCATAACTATCTTGTGATCCATAATATGGCTCGACTGCTCCTGGACACACATACTTCCCATTTTTCCTTTTTATCCTTTTCAGGTCCTTTTTCCGCAGGTTTCTTCTGACGACCTGATCATCCGTCCTCTCGGCAGGATGGATATACCAAGATGGCAAGAAGCACTGGCGTACAAGGGAATTCTTAGATGGTCTCTTTAACGATCACTCTACCTGCCTTCAGGATCCGCACACAGCTGTCCCTTGGTCAGGGCTTGTTAAATAGGCCGGTTGCTTATGGCACCACTTGTACGAATATGCTTTGACGTATTAATCAAACTATAATGGAAACAGTTTGCGGCCCAACTTCTGTGGCACTGGCTTACTATCCTTTTGCCCTTTTTCTTTGATGATTTTCTCAAAGTTGCGACCATACACTTTGGTACACTTTAATCTGCCAGGGGCTTCATCGCGACCCATAATACGGCAACAAAGCCCGAACACTTTTTACAACATAGTTCGGCACCCCGAATTTAGCATTATATGCAGTGGCTCCGAATCATGTCTTTGGTCAATAGTTGGGTTGCCCGGCTGTTGTGCTGTCTACCTTACGTTCCTCTATATCGGCTAGGGTTGTAAAGGGAGAACTACTGCGATGGTGTCCTGGTTTATCCGGATGAGCACCTCAGTAGAGAAAGCTGAAAACTGACTGTCATGATGCGGCGAGAGCCGGTCATCTCTTCGTAGGGTTCAAATCTTTAGCGATTTTTTCCGCATTATGCGGTGAATCGGCTTTTTACCTGATCAGGTGATTAGAGTACCCTACTTCGGACACTAGGGGCTGTGCCTAATTTTTTTATTGTAGAACTCCTATGGCTAAGTGAGGGTGATAAAGCCACATAGTCCGATTGCGTGGTTCATTGCGCTAAACACCTCCTTCAAGGACCAAACAAATTGGATCAAGAGTGTTTTGATTCCATCTCGAACACCCATGTACTACCTACATGGGGCTGAAGTCGACGACTGGCCAACTCTCAAAATTTCATAAACACGGTCGCACATGAGGTAAAATATTAAACAAACATTATATTACATAGCCAAACTTGTTTTTATAATACATGGCGAGACAATATAACAGTATTCATTCAAAGATTACATCCTTCGTACACTGCTCTGCCACAATGCGGGATCCCTCAAGGACTTCGCTAAAATATCGCTCGGGCGTGCGGTACTCCTTGCGCACGGGCGGTCCTTCAGTCGCGACCATGGCAGCATTCATCTTTTCCCACTGCATCTTGACACGGGCGAAGGCCATCCGCGCACCTTCAATACAAACCAACCGCTTGATGGCATCAAGCCGAGGGCAGGCGTCAACTAGCCGCTTCACGAGACCGAAGTAACTGCTGGGTGTAGTTTTGGCTGGCCACAGCCGGACTATCAAGTCCTTCATGGCCAGTTCCGCCACCCTATGCAGTTCGACCAGCTGTTTTAGCTGGTCGCTCAAGGGCACCGGATGATCTGGTGCAAGGTATTGTGAACATAACAGCTTCTCCATCGAGCTCCCCTCTTAAGCTCAAAAGAATTCCGTAGCGTCAGATACGCTACGCGGCAGATGCACAAACGCCCCTGGAGAACTCCAAATCCGGGTCAGTAAGAGATACCTCTTCTTCACATACTCACTTACCATAATAAAAGCCTTACCCGCCACGATCTTTTTGGCCTCCTGGATTTCCCGGAGGGCGCTTGGCGCTTTGGTCTGGGCCTCTTGTGCGCTTTGGTGGGCCTTCTCAAGCTCGGACTCTCGGTCCGCATGCTGACGCTCCAAGGACTCGTATTTCTTGAAAGCATCCTGAAGCTCCTGCTGGACCTCCCCAACCCTGGCCTCATGCTTCTTCCGGACAGCTTGCTCCTTCGCCGCCCTCTCCTCGGCCTCGGCCAGCGCTTTCCTAAGGGTTTCAACCTTAGTCACTGCTACTACAAATATCACGGCACTACAATCAATATACATAATTTATTCTTTACGAATATACGGCAAGTCTCCACATACCTTGCTTGTCCTCCACCTGCCTTTTCACAAGGCCGAGCTCTTCTTCGGCCCACTCCAGACTCTGCTTTAGCCCAGAGACCTCAGCGACATGAGAGGTGGCGGCCAGCAGTGACGCCTGTGTTCATAAGACATATTTAGTTAGTTTCCTGCGAAAATTACTTGATCCTCTGTCCGGCTTTTCCTTTCCAAACACCGGACAGTGTCTCAGGGGCTACACTGTCTATACTATGGACTTTTTTCTCGCACGGCTTACCTCAAAGCCTGTCAGCAGGCTGGTGTAGGCTTCGGTCAGTCCGCTCTTGACGGACTGAACCCTCTCAACCACCGTACCCATAATGATACGGTGTTCCTCCACAATGGAAGCGCCTCGCAACGCTTCCAGTAGATTATCCGGTGCCTCTGGCTGGACAGAGGTCACCGGCGGAATAGGCACACCTCCTTCTTTCAAAGGAGGTTGCTTATCAGATTCTGGAGCCGTATAGGTCTCCCGAACCGTATTCGGCTGGGCTCCAAACTGGACACGGCCCCCATCGCCAGTCTCCATAGGGGTTCTCTCTCCCAGGTGTCCGATAGCCGAAGGGTCACCCTCTAGCGTCACCCGGACAACCTCCTGAACCTCTCCCCGACCCGGGAAGGTCCTTTTGGACAACACCTCGTCATCGCCCCTGGCTGTGGAAGATTGAGTGGCCGGCAGTGACTCGCTGCCCATCGCCTTCGAATCCAGCAAACCTCCTGATGAGGATCGCAGGGAGCTGTCGTCGGCCGGACTACAAGCGCATGATTTAAAGTATTAAAATTGCGAACTGAAGAGGCCGAATACATGAATATGTCAGAGTCTTTTCAGTATTCACGATGCAGCCAGGGGCTTGTTTCGGCGGTGCGGCTCTGGGATGCCGTCGACGTCCCACGTGGAGTTATCCGCGATGGAGCTCTTCCCCCTCTTGGACGCCTCGGCCTCCAGATTTGTGGAGGCCGCCCTTTTCTTCTTTCCCCCCTCAGGGGGAGAGCTGCTTTCCTCCTTGTCCTCATCATCGTCTTCGGCGGCGGAGGAGGGAGTCTCATCATCTTCGGACATCCTGTCCGAAGCTCCTTTGCGGTGGAGGCCACCCCGGGCCCCCTTGGCCTTCTTCTCCGGCGCCTGGTAAGGCGCTGGAACCAGCATCTTCGTCAGAAGAGGGATGGCTGGTTCCTCGGGAAGTGGAGTCAGACACTTAATCCGCTCCGCTTTCTCTGTCCATACCTGAAAAAATTGCTAGTGGAGTTTAGGTATCTCCCTTGAATAAGAAAGTAGATGATACACCTTGAAACACGAAAGACTTACCACACTAGCAGGATGGGCCAGATCATGCCCGTGGTCCTCGTCCGTCTTCGGCGGTGTCTCATTGCCCTTGAAGAGAAACTTCCAGATATCTTCGTGTGTGGTTTCGAAGAGCCTCTCCAAGGTCAGCTGCTTCTCCGGATCGAATTCCCACAAAGGGAAAGTCCGGCTCTGGCATGGAAGGATCCGCCGGATTAACATCACCTGGATCACGTTGACGAGCTTGATGCTTTTGTCCACCATGCTTTGGACGCGCATTTTTAGTGCGATTAGCTCGTCTGACGAGGACCAATTTGGGCCCTTCTCTATCCAGGAGGTGAGCCACATTGGAGCTCCGGACTTGAATTCAGGGGTTGTGGCCCAGGTGGTATCTCGGGGCTCTGTGATATAGAACCACAATTTCTGCCACTCTTTCACGGTCTCCACAAAAGTACCCTTGGGCCATGTGACGTTGGGGAGTTTGCTCACCATGGCGCCTCCGCACTCCGCGTGTTGGCCATCCACCACCTTCGGCTTCACGTTGAAGATCTTGAGCCACAGTCCGAAGTGGGGTGGAATACGGAGGAAAGCCTCACACACGACAATGAACGCCGAGATGTTGAGGAAAGAGTTTGGAGCTAGATCATGGCAATCTAGCCCGTAATAAAACATGAGTCTGCTGACGAAAGGGCGGAGAGGAAACCCTAACCCGCGGACGAAATGGGGGATAAACACCACCCTCTCATTGGGCTTCGGGGTGGGGACGATTTGCCCCTTGGCCGGAAGCCTATTGGCAATTTCCTTCGCCAGATACCCGGCCTCCCGAAGCTTGGTGATGTCCTTCTCCTTGACGGAGGAAGCCATCCATTTGCCTTGCGCTCCAGATCCAGACATGGTCGAGTGCTTTCTAGAGGCGGAAAAGACGAGGACTCGGGTGCTGGAGCTTGAGAAAGGGAGGGCAAAGAGAAGGAGAAGGCGTGGGTGAAAGAAGGGAATCCTTATCCCCTTATAAAGATGGTGAATATCAAGCGCCTCCCAACTCGCCTTAAAATTCGTCTGTTCCCAAGGGCTATGCGAATGGCCCAGTTGGATTACCCACACACCCGTATTGATGAGAATCCCGCAATAGGGGGACACGATCTCTGCTTTGACAAGACGTGCCAATAAAGCCGCGTCTCGAAACATGGACCTGCAGGCCGAAAAACGGTTCGAAATAACGACCGGGAGGTGATGTAGTGTTACGTTGCAAAAAGTTGTCAGCGGATTGGACTCGTGAAATATTATATTCTCTGTAGTGGTGTGCGGAACTTGTTTTGCAGATCCGGACATGATCTTTATGTTCGGAAACAGTGTCGGAGTATTCGGAGGAGGAACCGGCCTTGCAATGCCGAAGACCATTTATGCGCCGGACACCTCGTCGTTCAAGCTTGGTTCAGGGGGTACTGAGGGAGTCCTGGACTAAGGGGTCCTCGGGCGTGCGGCCTGTTGGACGTGGGCCGGACAATTGGGCCATGAAGATACAAGATGGAAGACTTTCTCCCATGTCCGGATAGGACTCTTCTTTGCGAGGATGGCAAGCTAGGCGGCCGGATATACTATTTCCTTTCTATGTAACCGACCTTGTATAACCTTAGTCCCCTCTGGTGTCTATATAAACTGGAGGGCTTAGTCCGTAAGGACAAGGACAATCATAATCAGATAGGCTAGACTTCTAGGGTTTTAGCCATTACGTTCTCGTGGTAGATCAACTCTTGTAACCCCCATATCATCAATATTAATCTAGCAGGACATAGGGTTTTACCTCCATCGAGAGGGCCCGAACCTTGGTAAACATTGAGTTCCCTGTCCCCTGTTACCATCAACCTCAGACGCACAGTTCGGTACCCCCTACTCGAGATCCGCCAGTTTTGACACCGACACCACCCTCGTGGACTGATGTCTACTACACAACCTTCTTCTTGTAGACGTTGTTGGGCCTCCAAGTGCAGAGGTTTGTAGGACAGTAGCAAATTTCCCTCAAGTGGATGACCTAAGGTTTATCAACCCGTGGGAGGCGTAGGATGAAGATGGTCTCTCTCAAGCAACCCTGCAACCAAATAATAAAGAGTCTCTTGTGTCCCCAACACATCTAATACAATGGTAAATTGTATAGGTGCACTAGTTCGGCGAAGAGATGGTGATACAAGTGGTATATGGATGGTAGATAAAGGTTTTTGTAATCTGAAATTATAAAAACAGCAAGGTAACTAATGATAAAAGTGAGCACAAACGGTATTGCAATGCTAGGAAACAAGGCCTAGGGTCCATACTGTCACTACTACAAGTTCTCTCAACAATAATTGTTGGGGAACGTAGTAATTTCAAAAAAATTCCTACGCACACGCAAGATCATGGTGATGCATAGCAACGACAGGGGAGAGTGTGATCTACGTACCCTGGTAGATTGACAACAGAAGAGTTGACACAACATAGAGGAAGTAGTCGTACGTCTTCCCGATCCGACCGATCCAAGCACCGTTACTCCGGCACCTCCGAGTTCTTAGCACACGTACAGCTCGATGACGTTCCCCGGGCTCCGATCCAGCAAAGTGTCGGGGAACAGTTCCGTCAGCACGACGGCGTGGTGACGATGATGATGTTCTACCGGCGCAGGGCTTCGCCTAAGCACTGCAACGATATGACCGAGGTGGAATATGGTGGAGGGGGGCACCGCACATGGCTAAGGAACGATCACGAAGATCAACTTGTGTGTCTATGGGGTGCCCCCTGCCTCAGTATATAAAGGATGGAGGAGGAGGAGGCCGGCCAAGGCTTGGTGCGGCCAGGATGTGGAGTCCTACTAGGACTCCAAGTCCTAGTAGGAGTCCACCAAGAGGGGAGGAAGGGAGAAGGAAGTGGAGGAGAAGGAAAGGTGGCCGGCCCCCTTTTCCCTAGTCCAATTCGGACCAGAGGGGAGGGGGGCGCAGCAGCCCCTTGGCCCTTTCTCCTCTTCCCACTAAAGCCCATCAAGGCCCATTGCTTCTCCCGTAACTACCCGGTACTCTGAAAAATACCCGAATCACTCGGAACCTTTCCGATGTCCGAATATAGTCGTCCAATATATCAATCTTTACATCTCGACCATTTCGAGACTCCTCATCATGTCCCCGATCTCATCTGGGACTCCGAACTCCTTCGGTACATCAAAACTCATAAACTCATAATATAACTGTCATCGAAACCTTAAGCGTGCGGACCCTACGGTTCGAGAACAATGTAGATATGACCGAGACACGTCTCCGGTCAATAACCAATAGCGGGACCTGGATGCCCATATTGGCTCCTACATATTCTACGAAGATCTTTATCGGTCAGACCGCATAACAACATACGTTGTTCCCTTTGTCATCGGTATGTTACTTGCCTGAGATTCGATCGTCGGTATCCAATACCTAGTTCAATCTCGTTACCGGCAAGTCTCTTTACTCGTTCTGTAATACATCATCTCACAACTAACATATTAGTTGTAATGCTTGCAAGGCTTATGTGATGTGCATTACCGAGAGGGCCCAGAGATACCTCTCCGACAATCGGAGTGACAAATCCTAATCTCGAAATATGCCAACTCAACATGTACCTTTGGAGACACCTGTAGAGCTCCTTTATAATCACCCAGTTACGTTGTGACGTTTGGTAGCACACAAAGTGTTCCTCCGGTAAACGGGAGTTGCATAATCTCATAGTCATAGGAACATGTATAAGTCATGACGAAAGCAATAGCAACATACTAAATGATCGGGTGCTAAGCTAACGGAATGGGTCATGTCAATCACATCATTCTCCTAATGATGTGATCCCGTTAATCAAATGACAACTCTTTGTCTATGGTTAGGAAACATAACCATCTTTGATTAACGAGCTAGTCAAGTAGAGGCATACTAGTGACACTCTGTTTGTCTATGTATTCACACATGTATTATGTTTCCGGTTAATACAATTCTAGCATGAATAATAAACATTTATCATGAAATAAGGAAATAAATAATAACTTTATTATTGCCTCTAGGGCATATTTCCTTCAGCCTCCCACTTGCACTAGAGTCAATAATCTAGTTCACATCGCCATGTGATCTAACATCAATAGTTCACATCTTTATGTGGTTAACACCCATAGTTCACATCGATATGTGACCAACACCCAAAGGGTTTACTAGAGTCAGTAATCTAGTTCACATTGCTATGTGATTAACACCCAAAGAGTACTAAGGTGTGATCATGTTTTGCTTGCGAGAGAAGTTTAGTCAGTGGGTCTACCATATTCAGATCCGTAAGTATTTTGCAATTTTCTATGTCTACAATGCTCTGCATGGAGCTACTTTAGCTAATTGCTCCCACTTTCAATATGTATCCAGATGAAGACTAAGAGTCATCCAGATCAGTGCCAAAACTTGTATCGACGTAACCCTTTTACGATGAACCTTTTGTCACCTCCATAATCGAGAAACATATCCTTATTCTACGAAGGATAATTTTGACCGCTGTCCAGTGATCTACTCCTGGATCACTATTGTACTCCCTTGCCAAAATTAGTGTAGGGTATACAATAGGTCTGGTACACAGCATGGCATACTTTATAGAACCTATGGCCAAGGCATAAGGAATGACTTTCATTCTCATTCTATTTTCTGCCGTGTTCGGGCTTTGAGTCTTACTCAACTTCACACCTTGTAACATAGGCAAGAATTCTTTCTTTGACTGTACCATTTTGAACTACTTCAAAATCTTGTCAAGGTATGTACTCATTGAAAAAACTTATCAAGCGTCTTGATCTATCTCTATAGATCTTGATGCTCAATATGTAAGCAGCTTCACCGAGGTTTTCTTTGAAAAAATCCTTTCAAACACTCCTTTATGCTTTGCAGAATAATTCTACATTATTTCCGATCAACAATATGTCATACACATATACTTATCAGAAATGCTGTAGTGCTCCCACTCACTTTCTTGTAAATATAGGCTTCACCGCAAGTCTGTATAAAACTATATGCTTTGATCAACTTATCAAAGCGTATATTCCAACACCGAGATGCTTGCACCAGTCCACAGATGGATCGCTGGAGCTTGCACATTTTGTTAACACCTTTAGGATCGACAAAACCTTCTAGTTGCATCGTATACAACTCTTCTTTAATAAATCCATTAAGGAATGCAGTTTTGTTTATCCATTTGCCAGATTTCATAAAATGTGGCAATTGCTAACATGATTTGAACAGACTTAAGCATAGATACGAGTGAGAAACTCTCATCGTAGTCAACACCTTGAACTTGTCGAAAACCTTTTGCGACAATTCTAGCTTTGTAGATAGTAACACTACTATCAGTGTCCGTCTTCCTCTGAAGATCCATTTATTTTCTATGGCTTGCCGATCATCGGGCAAATCCATCAAAGTCCATACTTTGTTCTCATACATGGATCATATCTCAGATTTCATGGCCTCAAACAATTTTGCGGAATCTGGGCTCATCATCGCTTCCTCATAGTTCGCAAGTTTGTCATGGTCTAGTAACATGACTTCCAGAACAGGATTATCGTACCACTCTGGTGCGGATCTCACTCTGGTTTACCTACGAGATTCAGTAGTAACTTGATCTGAAGTTTCATGATCATCATCATTAGCTTCCTCACTAATTGGTGTAGGTGTCACAGAAACCGGTTTCTGTGATGTACTACTTTCCAATAAGGGAGGAGGTACAATTACCTCATCAAGTTCTACTTTCCTCCCACTCACTTCTTTCGAGAGAAACTCCTTCTCTAGAAAGTTTCCGAATTTAGCAACAAAAGTCTTGCCTTCGGTCTTGTGATAGAAGGTGTATCCAATAGTTTCTTTTGGATATCCTATGAAGACACATTTCTCCTATTTGGGTTCGAGCTTATCAGGTTGAAGCTTTTTCACATAAGCATCGCAGCCCCAAACTTTCAGAAATGACAACTTTGGTTTCTTGCCAAACCATAGTTCATAAGGCGTCGTCTCAACGGATTTTGATGGTGCCCTATTTAACGTGAATGTAGCTGTCTCTAATGCATAACCCCAAAACTATAGTGGTAAATCGGCAAGAGACATCATAGATTGCACCATATCTAATAAAGTACGGTTACGATGTTCAGACACACCATTATACTGTGGTGTTCTAGGTGGCGTGAGTAGTGAAACTATTTCACATTGTTTTAACTGAAGGCCAAACTCGTAACTCAAATATTTTACCTCTGCGATCATATCATAGAAACTTTTATTTTCTTGTTACGATGATTCTCCACTTCACTCTGAAATTCTTTGAACTTTTCAAATGTTTCAGACTTGTGTTTCGTCAAGTAGATATACTCATATCTGCTCAAATCATCTGTGAAGATCAGAAAATAATGATACCTGCTGTAAGCCTTAATATTCATCGGACCACATACATCAGTATGTATGATTTCCAACAAATCTGTTGCTTGCTTCATTGTTCCGGAGAACGGCGTTTTAGTCATCTTGCCCATAAGGCATGGTTCGCAAGCATCAAGTGATTCATAATCAAGTGATTCCAAAATCCCATTAGCATGGAGTTTCTTCATGCGCTTTACACCAATATGACCTAAACGGCAGTGCCACAAATAAGTTGCACTATCATTATTAACTTCACATCTTTTGGTTTCAATATTATGAATATGTGTATCACTAAGATCGAGATCCAATGAACTATTTTCATTGGGTGTGTAACCATATAAGGTTTTATTCATGTAAACAGAACAATAATTTATTCTTTTACTTAAATGAATAACCGTATTACAATAAACATGATCAAATCATATTCATGCTCAACGCAAACACCAAATAACACTTATTTAGGTTCAACACTAATCCCGAAAGTATAGGGAGTGTGCGATGATGATCATATCAATCTTGGAACCACTTCCAATACACATCGTCACTTCACCCTTAACTAGTCTCTGTTCATTCTGCAACTCCCATTTCGAGTTACTACTATTAGCAACTGAACTAGCATCATATGTTGATCATATCTACTATATGATTCACGCTCGACCTTTCGGTCTCCGTGTTCCGAGGCCATATCTGCATATGCTAGGCTCGTCAAGTATAACCCGAGTATTCTGCGTGTGCAAAACTGGCTTGCACCCGTTGTAGATGGACGTAGAGCTTATCACACCCGATCATCATGTGGTGTCTGGGCACGACGAACTTTGGCAACGGTGCATACTCAGGGAGAACACTTCTTGATAATTAGTGAGAGATCATCTTATAATGCTACCGTCAATCAAAGCAAGATAAGATGCATAAAAAGATAAACATCACATGCAATCAGTATAAGTGATATGATATGGCCATCATCATCTTGTGCTTGTGATCTCCATCTCCGAAGCACCGTCATGATCACCATCGTCACCGGCGCGACACCTTGATCTCCATCGTAGCATCATTGTCGTCTCGCCAATCTTATGCTTCTACGACTATCGCTACCGCTTAGTGATAAAGTAAAGCATTACAGGGCGATTGCATTGCATACAATAAAGCGACAACCATATGGCTCCTGCCAGTTGCCGATAACTTGGTTACAAAACATGATCATCTCATACAATAAAATTTAGCATCATGTCTTGACCATATCACATCACAACATGCCCTGCAAAAACAAGTTAGACGTCCTCTACTTTGTTGTTGCAAGTTTTACGTGGCTGCTACGGGCTTAAGCAAGAACCAATCTTACCTACGCATCAAAACCACAATGATAGTTTGTCAAGTTGGTGCTGTTTTAACCTTCGCAAGGACCGGGCGTAGTCACACTCGGTTCAACTAAAGTTGGAGAAACTGTCGCTCGCAAGCCACCTATGTGCAAAGCACGTCGGGAGAACCGGTCTCGCGTAAGCGTACGCGTAATGTCGGTCTGGGTCGCTTCATCCAACAATACCGCCGAACCAAAGTATGACATGCTGGTAAGCAGTATGACTTATATCGCCCACAACTCACTTGTGTTCTACTCGTGCATATAACATAAACACATAAAACCAGGCTCTGATACCACTGTTGGCGAAAGTAGTAATTTCAAAAAAAATCCTACGCACACGCAAGATCATGGTGATGCATAGCAACGAGAGGGGAGAGTGTGATCTATGTACCCTGGTAGATTGACAACGGAAGTGTTGACACAACGTAGAGGAAGTAGTCGTACGTCTTCCCGATCCGACCGATCCAAGCACCATTACTCCGGCACCTCCGAGTTCTTAGCACACGTACAGCTCGATGATGTTCCCCGGGCTCCGATCCAGCAAAGTGTCGGGGAACAGTTCCGTCAGCACGACGGCGTGGTGACGATGATGATGTTCTACTGGCGCAGGGCTTCGCCTAAGCACTGCAACGATATGACCGAGGTGGAATATGGTGGAGGGGGGCACCGCACACGGCTAAGGAACGATCATGAAGATCAACTTGTGTGTCTATGGGGTGCCCCCTGCCTCAGTATATAAAGGATGGAGGAGGAGGAGGCCGGCCAAGGCTTGGTGCGGCCAGGATGTGGAGTCCTACTAGGACTCCAAGTCCTAGTAGGAGTCCACCAAGAGGGGAGGAAGGGAGAAGGAAGTGGAGGAGAAGGAAAGGTGGCCGACCCCCTTTTCCCTAGTCCAATTCGGACTAGAGGGGGGCGGGGCGCAGCAGCCCCTTGGCCCTTTCTCCTCTTCCTACTAAAGCCCATCAAGGCCCATTGCTTCTCCCGTAACTACCCGGTATTCCGAAAAATACCCGAATCACTCGGAACCTTTCCGATGTCCGAATATAGTCGTCCAATATATCGATCTTTACGTCTCGACCATTTCGAGACTCCTCGTCATGTACCCGATCTCATCCGGGACTCCGAACTCCTTCGGTACATCAAAACTCATAAACTCATAATATAACTGTCATCGAAACCTTAAGCGTGCGGACCCTACGGTTCGAGAACAATGTAGACATGACCGAGACACGTCTCCGGTCAATAACCAATAGCGGGACCTGGATGCCCATATTGGCTCCTACATATTCTACGAAGATCTTTATCGGTCAGACCGCATAACAACATACGTTGTTCCCTTTGTCATCGGTATGTTACTTGCCTGAGATTCGATCGTCGGTATCCAATACCTAGTTCAATCTCGTTACCGGCAAGTCTCTTTACTTGTTCCGTAATACATCATCTCACAACTAACATATTAGTTGTAATGCTTGCAAGGCTTATGTGATGTGCATTACCGAGAGGGCCTAGAGATACCTCTCCGACAATCGGAGTGACAAATCCTAATCTCGAAATACGCCAACCCAACATGTACCTTTCGAGACACCTGTAGGGCTCCTTTATAATCACCCAGTTACGTTGTGATGTTTGGTAGCACACAAAGTGTTCCTCCGGTAAACCGGAGTTGCATAATCTCATAGTCATAGGAACATGTATAAGTCATGAAGAAAGCAATAGCAACATACTAAACGATCGGGTGCTAAGCTAACGGAATGGGTCATGTTAATCACATCATTCTCCTAATGATGTGATCCCGTTAATCAAATAACAACTCTTTGTCTATGGTTAGGAAACATAACCATCTTTGATTAACGAGCTAGTCAAGTAGAGGCACAACTAGTGACACTCTGTTTGTCTATGTATTCACACATGTATTATGTTTCCGGTTAATACAATTCTAGCATGAATAATAAACATTTATCATGAAATAAGGAAATAAATAATAACTTTATTATTGCCTCTAGGGCATATTTCCTTCAATAATAACATAATTGGATCACATAACTATCCCTCAACATGCAACAAAGAGTTACTCCAAAGTCACTAATAGCAGAAAACAAACAAAGAGATTATGGTAGGGTACGAAACGACCTCTAAGTTATCCTTTCTAATCGATCTATTCAAGAGTCCGTAGTAAAATAATATGAAGCCATTATTTCCGTTCAATCTATCATAGAGTTCGTACTAGAATAACACCTTAAGACACAAATCAACCAAAACCCTAATGTCACCTAGATACTCCATTGTCACCTCAAGTATCCGTGGGTATGATTATACGATATGCATCACACAATCTCAGATTCATCTATTCAAACCAACACAAAGTACTTCAAAGAGTGCCCCAAATATTCTACCGGAGAGTCAAGACGAAAACGCGTGCCAACCCCTATGCATAGGTTCATGGGCAGAACCCGCAAGTTGATCTCCAAAACATACATCAAGTGGATCAATAGAATACCCCATTGTCACCACGGGTATCCCACGCAAGACATACATCAAGTGTTCTCAAATCCTTAAAGACTCAATCTGATAAGATAACTTCAAAGGAAAAACTCAATCCATTACAAGAGAGTAGAGGAGGAGAAACATCATAAGATCCAACTATAATAGCGAAGCTCATGATACATCAAGATCGTATCACCTCAAGAACAAGAGAGAGAGAGAGAGAGATCAAACACATAGATACTAGTACATACCCTCAGCCCCGAGGGAGAACTACTCCCTCCTCATCATGGAGAGCGCCGGTATGATGAAGATGGCCACCGGTGAGGATTCCCCCCTCTGGCAGGGTGCCAGAACGGGTCTAGATTGGGTTTCGGTGGCTACGGAGGCTTCTGGCGGCGGAACTCCCGATCTATTGTGCTCCCCGATGTTATTAGGGTATATGGGTATATATGGGAGGAAGAAGTACGTCAGTGGATCTCCGGGCTGTCCATGAGGCAGGGGCGCGCGCCCAGGGGGGTGGGCACGCCCCCCACCCACATGGGCAGCCTGGGACTCTCCTAGTCCATCTTCGATACTCCGTGGGCTTCTTCTGGTCCAAAAATAAGTTCCGTGAAGTTTCAGGTCAATTGGACTCCATTTGATTTTCCTTTTCTGCGATACTCTAAAACAAGAAAAAAACAAAAACTGACACTGGGCTCTGGGTTAATAGGTTAGTCCCAAAAACAATATAAAAGTGTTTAATAAAGCCCATAAACATCCAAAACAAATAATATAATAGCATGGAACCATCAAAATTATAGATACGTTGGAGACGTATCAGCATCCCCAAGCTTAATTCCTCCTCGTCCTTGAGTTGGTAAATGATAAAAACATAATTTTTGATGTGGAATGCTACCTAACATATTCATCATGTATTTCTCTTTATTGTAGCCAGAATATTCAGATCGATAAGATTCAAGACAAAAGTTTAATATTGACATAAAAATAATAATACTTCAAGCATACTAACTAAGCAATCATGTCTTCTCAAAATAACATGGCCAAAGAAATTTCATCCCTACAAAATCATATAGTTTGGTCATGCTCCATTTTTGTCACACAAGAATGCTCTCATCATGCACAACCACGATGACAAGCCAAGCAATTGTTTCATACTTTAGTAATCTCAAACTTTTTTCAACTTGCACACAATACATGAGCGTGAGCCATGGATATAGCACTATGGGTGGAATAGAATATAATGAGGGGGTTATGTGGAGAAGACAAAAAGGAGAAAGTCTCACATCGACGCGACTAATCAATGGGCTAGGGAGATGCCCATCAATGGATGTCATTGCAAGGAGTATGGATTGCCATGCAATGGATGCACTAGAGCTATAAATGTAGGAAAGATCAACAAAAGAACTAAGTGGGTGTGCATCCGACTTGCTTGCTCACGAAGACTGTTGGGGATATTATTATCAGCCGAGACCCGCCCAGGAGGGGCCGGGTCAACCTAAATGGCGGGTTACATAAGAAGCCCAATATACAGTCAAGATGATAGTTTATTAGTATATATAGAAAAGCCCAAAGGCCTCGGGCTGGCTTAAAAGCCTGTTATTGTAAACCACCATAGGAACAAAAAGACTTATAAAGAAAGGCATGTAGAGGAGTCACCGAGCCGGACACGATTATGAGCCGGCCAGGACTCTGTAGGCCACCTGGCGTCAACCCGTGTATATAAGGGGACGACCCGGTGGCGGTTTAGGGGAAAAAACAAGAAGTCGATAACCAAGCCGGCGAGTTAAGCCTCTTGGTGATCGAAACCTCAGCAATATCAAACCCAAGTAGACGTAGGCTTTTACCTTCATCGTAAGGGGCCGAACTAGTATAAAACTCTCTCGTGTCCTTTGTCCCGATTAACCCCTTTAAGCTTCCTAGTGCGATGGCCCTACGACTAAGTCCTTGCTCTAGGACATCTGCCGTGACAATTCCACGACAGTTGGCGCCCACCGTGGGGCCAGCGCACGGTGGATTTGAGTTCTTGAAGGGCAACTTCGAAGGGCTCAAGGGATACGCTATGGGCCGGATGACCAAGAGTCGTTGCAGCAATATCTACATCGACGATGAAGGCTGGGGCCCCGAGGCCGGCTCAATCGAGTACGGGTACCGGGTCCCCTTCGGCGGAATTCACGTCTTCATTGGCCGGATCAGCGAGTCAGAGCCTGAGCCGGATGTCCACACCGACCTCATCGAAACAGCTCGGCGCGCCGGGTCCACCCGTGTTCAATCTGTCGTGAAGCATGCCTTCGTAGGCTGCATCCATGGAGGTGAATACTCCAAAGGATCAATGGAAGGCGGGGAGACGACCATCTGCTCTGATACGGTTGTACCAACTGCAAGACGGCTTGCTCGGGGGCTGTTCCGATGGCAGCAGTATTCTGGACCCCCTTGAGCCGCCAAATTGGGCCGGAGTCTTCATGGCACGAACACAACCCGGGCAGAACTCCACCGCAGCGATAGCAGCCGCCACTAGGACGGCAGCTGCCGGGTCAGGAGACCCCGCGCACCCCCCGACTCAGGTTCTCATGGACCTCATGGATAAATTGACGACACTGTTAACCGATGCGGTAGAGCCGGCGGATAAAGCCCAGCATGACGCGGAAGTAGCACGCGTGCGGGAGGAGATGGTGTAAGCTAGGGAAAATTTGGCTGCGGAGGAAACCCGGATGGCAGCAGAACGAGCAGCTTTGGATGCTCGTGCTCAGCAGCTTCAAACAGAAACCTTCCGACTCTTCGTGGATCTTAATGCATCAAATGAAGTCATGAGGAGGAGGCGTCAGAAAACTCAGTCACGTCTGCCTCTAACACTGGATCCGAGGAATCTGTTCCATACACCCGGAGCTGGAGGGAGCAACCCGCCGGAGGTGAACCGGGTCGAGACGCCTGGAGCACCAGTTCAGCCATGCACCATGGAGCCGCAACGCATGAATACAACTCATCCTCGTTATATATCAACACCCCCGGGTCACTTCTCCAACCCCATGGAGAACCTCATTGCAGCGTCGGCTTGATTGGCAGCTCTCCCGATGGAAGGTGACTCGCCAGCAGCAATTGAAACCCGGAGGGTAAGAGAACTACTTCAGACAGCTTTGGCCCAGCAGGATGCATACTCCTATAGCCGAGACATGATTCATTCAACTCCTCGCTCAAGCCGGAGCCCGAGTTACAGTAGGCGCGTGGAATCTGCAGAAATGTCAAGTAATGCTCAACGTCACAACCGGCCATATAGGTATGAGCCGGTGCGGGCTGGAGCTCTTAACTTGGCGGATCAGGAGAGGATTCGTCAAGAGGCGGAACGGGCGGCTCAGATAGCAGCAGAGCAGACGGCTCACAAAACCTTTCCGGCTTATCCATCGACCTCGGTTGAGGCTGGGGTGGCTACAAGAACTGGAGGCGTACCTTGCCTGGTCCCTGCCATAAGCAATGAGCGGTTGCCCAAGGATTTCAAGGGACCTCGTAAGGTGCCTAACTACACGGCTGACTTACAGCCGGGGGCTTGGATTGAGAGTTATGAGATGGTTATGGAGCTATTGGAGGTTAGTGATGCTGCAATGGCCAAGTATTTTACCATGATGTTGGATGGAACGGCTCGGACCTGGTTGGAAGGATTACCACCCAACTCCATCGGCTCATGGGCAGAGTTAAAGGCACGGTTCATCCAGAACTTTAAAGACACATGTAAACAGCCAATGTCGATTGTGGATCTGACCAATTGCAAGCAATAGGATGGAGAATCTACAACCCATTGGGTGCGCCGTGTCAAGGAGATAATACATTCATCTGATAAGATGGATGCCGGCTCAGCAGTTTTGATGTTGGAGAAGAATTGCCATTTTGAGCCTCTGAAGCAGAAGTTGGGGCGGCTTAAACGTGACTGTAATGACATGGGAACATTGATGGTGGCTCTTGTCAAGTATGTCGATTCTGACACCACCAAAGACCCGGCATCTGATGAAGAAAAATCAACGAAGGGAAAGAAGAACGGCAAAGGTCACCAGCATAACCCGGCAAATCAAGGAGGTAATAAGCATAAGGCTGATGAGTTTGTTGCTAATACTAATGCGCAAGGTGGTAATCAGCGGCGCAAGGGAAGACAACCCTCTCGATCGGGCGGGTCAGGCCCCACCCTTGAGAAGTTGTTGAATGAACCTTGTCCAAAACATGGCACCCGAGAGAAGCCAACCACCCACTTGTGGAAGGATTGCATGATCATGAAGGAATTTAAAAATTCAAATGCATTTGATGGGGGTCACGGCCCGGGTGGCGGCACAGGTGGAGGCGGCTTTCAGGGCACGGGCGCCAGTTCAAGCGGAGGAGGTTTTCATGGTCAGGGACATCCCGGTCACCAAGGAGGATATAATCAGCAACACAACCAAGGGAATCAACAGCAGCAAAAATCCGGCTATCAGAGCAACCCGAAGCAGTTGAGTAGCGGACAGTATCATGTCTTTACTACCAGTTTATGTAAGAGAGACAAAAAACTCCACAAGAGGGCCGTCAATGCCGTTGAACCGGCAATCCCATGTTATCTACGTTGGTCAGAGCAGCCTATTGTGTGGAGCAGAGAGGATCACCCGCCCCGGGTTGATAATCCGGGTCACTTGGCTTTGGTAGTGGCACCTCAGGTTGGTGGGTACAAGTTTACTAAGGTACTCATGGATGGAGGCAGCAGCATCAACATCCTTTACTATGAGACGTTCCGCCAGATGGGATTGACGGATAAAAATCTTAAATAATCCAACACTGTTTTTCATGGTGTAGTACCCGGTAAGTCGGCATACCCAGTTGGTAAGATCGAGCTGGAGGTAGCCTTTGGGGATGAGTCTGACTCCATGGCAGAAAAATTAACCTTTGAAGTGGTTAAGATCAAAAGCCCATATCATGCTCTGTTTGGGTGACCGTCTTATGCCAAGTTCATGGCTCGGCCGTGTTACGTGTATTTACAGCTCAAGATGCCGGGTCACAAGGGCACCATTACAGTCCATGGTAGCTGGAAGATCGCCTTGGAATGTGAAGAGGGGGATGCTGCCTATGCTGAATCTGTTTGTGCAACAGAGGAGTTGAAATTCTACAAGGATCATGTTGACCCGGCGGACATGACGTCATTAAAGAAACCAACAATAGAGCATGAGCCGGAGTTAAAGTTCAAATCGGCACATGACACTAAGATGGTTGACTTTGTGCCTGGCGATTCATCCAAACAGTTCATCATCAGCGCAAACTTGGATCTGAAATAGGAAAGCGCGCTCATCGAGTTCATCCATGAGAACCGGGACATCTTTGCATGGAAACCTTCAGACATGCCGGGTGCCTCGAGGGAACTCGCTGAGCACACTCTTAATATCGATCCAAAGTTCAAACCTGTCAGACAGTTTCTTCGCCTGTTCAATGAAGAAAGGCGTAAGGCCATTGGAGAAGAGGTGGCCCGGCTCTTGGCGGCCGGGTTCATTGTGGAGGTCTTTCACCCAGAACAGTTAGCTAACCCGGTGCTCGTGCTCAAAAAGAATGGCACCTGGCATATGTGTGTGGATTACACAGATTTAAACAAGGCCTGTCCGGCTGATCCTTTTGCTCTTCCCCGTATTGATCAGATCATTGATGCTACGGCGGGTTGCGCATGGTTGAGTTTCTTAGATGCTTACTCCGGCTATCATCCGATTAAGATGGCAGTCAAGGATCAAGAGAAGACGACATTTATAACTCCTTTTGGGGCTTTCTACTATGTGTCTATGCCTTTTGGGCTCAAGAGTGCTCAGGCGACTTACCAACGGTGTGTGCAGAATTGTCTTCATGATCAAATTGGGCTCAATTTTCATGCCTATTTGGATGATATAGTAGTAAAGTCCAGGGAAGAGGAAACTTTGGTCACAGACTTGAAAGAGACTTTTGATAATCTTCGGGTTTACAAGATGATACTTAACCCGGCCAAGTGTGTTTTTGGAGTGCCAACCGGCAAACTTTTGGGTTTTCTGGTGTCCAACCGAGGTATTGAAGCTAACCTGGAGAAGATCAAGGCAATTACATCCCTTGCTAAACCAACCCGCGTCAATGATGTTCAACGACTGGCGGGTCGTGTGGCTGCTTTGAGCCGGTTAGGGGAAAAGGCTATGCCTCTGTATCAGTTGATGAAGAAAACAGATGTGTTTGTTTGGAGCGATGCTGCGAATGCCGCTTTTGAGGATCTGAAGGCGCAATTGGCTGAGCCGCCGGTCCTAGCTGCTCCAATTGAGAAAGAGCCACTATTGTTATATGTAGCTGCCAACTCACGGGCTGTTAGTGTGGCTATGGTGGTAGAGCGCAAGGAGGCTGGCAAGGAGCATCCGGTTCAGCGGCCGGTTTATTATGTTAGTGAAGTGCTAATTGAGTCTAAGCAGCGATATCCACATTGGCAGAAGCTTGTTTATGGGGTGTTCATGGCAAGCCGGAAGCTTAATCATTACTTTCAAGGACATCCAATCACTATGGTTAGCTCTGCTCCATTGGGAGACATTATTCAAAACAGAGAAGCTACAGGGCGAGTTGCCAAGTGGGCAATTGAGCTTGGGTCTCATGGGCTAAAGTATGTTCCATGCATTGCGATTAAGTCTCAAGCCCTGGTTGACTTCATCAATGACTGGACAGAGATGCAGATGCCAGAAGAAAATCCGGACAACACATATTGGACTATTCATTTTGATGGGTCCAGGCAATTGGAGGGCTCGGGGGCTGGAGTTGTATTAACTTCCCCACGAGGTGATAAATTTTGCCATGTGTTACGATTGATGTTTCCGTGCACTAACAACGCAGCAGAGTATGAAGCATTGCTCCATGGTCTTCGAGTGGCAAAGGAGATGAGCTTGAGCCGGGTCAAATGTCTTGGTGATTCAGATCTAGTGGCTCAGCAGGTGTTTGGCAAGTGGGATTCCGAAGACCCTCTCATGGCGGCTTATCACCGAGAGGTCGATGCTGTTGCAGGGTATTTTAAAGGTTATCAGGTGGAACACATTGACCGTCGAAAGAACGAAGCGGCTGATGCTTTGAGTCGGCTGGGGTCTCAACGTAAGCCGGTACCACCCAACACCTTTTTAGATGTTTTGCATAACCCCTCTGTCAAGTTGCCCATAGAAGAAGATTTAGCTGTTCCTGACCCGGAGGCGCAGTTGGTGGCGGCTCTTCATGTCATCCCAGATAGAATGGTGCCGTTCTTGGCTTACATGAGCCGGGGAGAATTGCCAGCAGATGAGACTCTGGCTCGACAGATAACCCGGTGGTCCAAGTCCATGACGATTTCGGATGGAGAGTTATTTCATTGTAGTGTTTCTGGAGCGTTTCAACGGTGTGTTTCCCCCAAAGAAGGTGAAGAAATCCTTCATGAGATCCATGAAGGCGATTGTGGTCATCACGCCGGGTCAAAATCTTTAGTGGCCAAGGCATTTTGTCATGGTTTTTACTGGTTGACGGCTCACACTGATGCAGAAGATCTGGTCAGTAGATGTGATGGATGTCAGAAATTTGCACGACGAGCACATGTGCCGGCTCAAGAGCTCCGGATGATTCCAATCACTTGGCCATTTGTAGTCTGGGGGCTTGACATGGTGGAACCTTTCAAAAGTTCTAAGGACAAGAAGACACATCTCCTGGTGGCTGTTGATAAGTTCACTAAATGGGTTGAGGCGGAGCCTATGAGTAAGTGTGATGCAGCCACGGCGGTTCAGTTCATGAAGAAAATAATCTTCCATTTCGGTTTTCCACACAGTATTATCACAGACAATGGCACCAATCTATCCCAAGGGGCTATGGAAGAGTTTTGTCAGCGAGAGCACATCCGGCTTGATGTTTCTTCTGTAGCTCATCCTCAATCCAATGGTCAAGCTGAGAGAGCCAATCAGGAAATTCTGAAAGGGCTAAAACCCCGGCTTATGGTTCCTTTATAGTGAACACCGGGTTGTTGGGTAGAGGAGTTGCCTTCAGTGTTATGGAGCATCAATACTACACCCAACAGGTCTACGGGTTACACACCCTTCTTCATGGTTTATGGGGCAGAAGCAGTATTGCCCAGTGACATCCGTCATGACTCGCCCCGCATGGCAGCTTATGTTGAAGCTAACAATTGAAAAGCAAGACAGGATGCGCTTGACTTGTTGGATGAAGAAAGAGACTTAGCAGCAGCACGGTCAGCAATCTATCAACAGGACGTGCGTCGTTATCACAGCCGCTGGGTTAAGACCAGGACTTTTCAGGAAGGCGACTTGGTGCTCTGGCTCATCCAAGATCTTTTAGATGCACACAAGTTATCTCCACCTTGGGAAGGACCCTTTGTGGTCAGTAAAAATTTAAACAACGGGTCGTACTACCTCATTGACGTTCGAGAGCATGCAGACTCACGTAAGTTGGAAGAGGAGACCCGCTGGCCGTGGAACATTGCTCAACTTCGGCCGTACTATACCTGAGCCACCGGCTCTCATCCTATACATACGCTCATCCTGTATATACGATGATAAGCAATAAAGTAAGACCATCGGTCTCTTTTCTTTTCAAAGATTATGCATCTTTATTACTTTTTCACAAATGACTATTAAGGAGCTGATCATATTTGAATCAAGTTTAAACCTTTTCTAGTCCGGCTTATGATCGTATTCGAATCTAGCTGTAAATATCATGGTCACTTGGGGGCTTCCTGTTCAAACATAGGCCGTATTCGAACCAAAGAGAACATAGCTGTCATAACCCTTTTGATCGGCTCAAGTCCAAACTCACTTGGGGGCTTCTTGATCGTATCCGAATCATAGCTTAACCCCTTCTGAGCCGACTTGGATCGTATTTGAATCAGGGTCGTTAAAAACCTCTCAAGGTCATTTGGGGCTTCCTGTTCAAACATAGGTCGTATTCGAACCAAAGAGAACATAGCTGTCGGTACCCTCTTGATCGGCGCAACGCCAAAGCCACTGGGGGCTATATGGTCGTATTCAAACCTTAGCTTAACCCCTTTGGTCCGGTTTACTGATTGTATTCGAATCAGAAACCCCCAATCTTTTAAATACAGAGTTAAAATTATGTTTGTTATCTGTTGCTTGCCTTTGAGTTTTTGTTGTTTCAATATTACAAATGAGATGGCCTGATTCTCTTTGCCGGGTTATCCAAGCCGGTGGTCTAAAGATCCGAAGGTACGAGCTACTGCGATACGATGATTCTTGAATGTTCAAGGAGTCTTAACTTTTATATTGAATTCTCAAATTCATCACCCGGGTTATTTAAACCGGCGATCTAAGGATCACCAAGGACAAGGTATGGTTTTTACTTACACGCGCTTATCGGCTGCGTTAACTTCAGAGTTGGTATTAAACCTTATCCTTTATTTATATTTGTCTCTGTTTTTGAGGTGGAAATATGGGCTGTAAAAGAGGTGTTTAAACCCAGTTGTTTCTAAACCACCTTGCCATGCCTTTCTTTTTTCCTTGTGTTCACAGGAACAGAGTTTAAACATTGCAGAGACAAGCATTAAACGAGGCATAAGAAAAGCATTTAAACGAGGCACCCGGAAGCACAGATTCACATAGAAGTGTTTTATGCGCGATGGCATAAGCAGACATACGGTATTTTTAGCAGCTAAGCCATTACAAGGCTTTCTAAAGCCCATGAACATGATCATTGTCCTGCCCTCACCGGTTCAACATCTTGAATCTGCTGGAAGTTGGATTCTGACCAGTCATGGCCGTTCATGACGACAAATTCAGCTTCGTCGTCAATCAGGCCAACCATCAATTTCTGAGGCAAATGTGTCTTCTCTCACCGGTGGGATCAAGTCGGTTACTTTATAGGAAGGAGGGGCCATCTTCTTATTCTCATTATCAAAACCCGGTTGATACTTGTCCACATTGGTATCATCTCCAAGGCTAGTCGCCTGAGGCCGGACTTCGCGGATGCAGGCTATAAAGTCGTCCTGATCAAAAGGAGACCCGTCCTCCTTCACGGTAGGATAACCTCTGGCCACGTCTGTCGGGTCTAGATCTGGTACCCAAGCCTTGGAGCAGCTTAGGGCAGTCAATGCTCTGGCTCACGCGCAAGAGCGTTTCACCTCTTGGAATCTGGCAGGGAGAATGGACAACTTCTTCAAGACATCACTGATCCGGTTAGACCCTTGATTAGTAGGAGAGATGGCAGCCAGAGCTCGTTGTGTGCCGATATACAATTGTGCAGTTAAAGTGTGCACGACTTTCATCTTATTCAACGGGTCTTGGTTTAGATTCTTACTTCATGGACCTACATGAATTTTTCACAGTCAGTTGACGGATCATATTCCGGTTTGACAAGAAGCACATATTAAAGATCAAATCAGGAAGCTCACCAAAGATAGCAGCGACCATCTGAGACACCCGGCCTTTTAAACCGTTCAGTTCGATTGAAATTTCCTTCAGAGCTGTTTCGGCTGTCTCAGCTCACCGGGTCAGAAGTATTTTCTCATCTGCCCAAGTTTTCTCTTTGGCAGCAAAGTCGGTCTTCAACTTCTCCGTTTCAGAAAGGCTTATTTGCAGTTGGGAGGTGGAAGATTTAATTTCTGATTCCTGGTTCGCTAGCTGGGTCTTTGTATCAGTCAATTCGGAGTTCAGTTCAGACAATGCATTCTGTGAAAACATTCAGATAAATCAAGACTTGGTTTCAAATTCCAGTATCCAATTTCAAGATTCAAGTCTCAAATACTTTATGAATAAACCACTAGACACTTGGGGGCTAATGTATGCTAAATTAAATTTTTATGACTCTACCAACATATTTGAAGTCCCAAGTCCTTTACAAAGTAACAACACTTGGCACTTGGGGGCTAATGCATGCAGTTCAGCAAGTTTTTAAAGTTTAAACCGGAGTGTTAAGTATTTTGAAGGCGTTTTTAATTCTAAATGTACCGATTCATTTATGCTCAAAATAAACCGGTCCTTGGGGACTATGGGTCAAGTTTTGTTTCTATCAGGAAATGATTCAGAGGTAAAAAGTCTCGGCTTATATTTTAAGTCTACAGGTTATTTCGCTTCTCTCATAAAGCTGAAGACTTGGGGCTGAAGGAATATTGGTAAACCGGAAATAACGTACCTCATACTTCAACTGAAGTTGCTTGACCATCTCGATCTCAGACTCACGACTGGAGTGGACATGACTGAGATAGCCGGATAAGATATCACAGGCATTAAGACGGTCGTAGTTGGCAACATCAAAGCAAACCTTTTGCCTTTCCAATGCTTCCTACTTAGCTGTGCATTTAGCCAACACCGTTGGGTTCCCCGGCTCAATGAAGTGACTCCTAGTAATTTGAACATCTTGAACACATGGAGACGGCTGGTCAGTTGAGCTTGACGGTCCAACGGTGGAAGGATTCATAGTGGTGTTGTCAAGGGACAGCTCTGAAGGATTTGCTTCATTGATAGACGAGTCTTCTGGGGCGGCAGTTAATGGAGAAGGTGGTCTGGCCGGCTCAGATGCTGGTATTGGCGGGTCTTCTGCCGGTCTAGCCACCTTTGATTTCTTGGATTTAGCCTGGCCACTAAAGAATAATATAGCAGAATTGTCAGCGTTAAGATACAGTTGAGCAACCTGGAAGAAAGAAAAAGTTCTGATTACCCAGGAGCAGTCTTGAAAGCCGACAATTGTGTTTGAGATGAGTCATCTGAAGACCGAGACACCTCCTGAAAGGATAAAGAAAAGAGTTAAAAGAAATGTAAGGAGCAGGATTCATCAAAACGGGTTAAAGACAGTAATAATTAAACCTCGTTCGGGCGCTTCCGAGGGGTCTGTTGAAGGACAACAACCGGTTCATCCTCAACTCCAACTTCACGGCGGCTTTCATGTTGCTGCTTTTTCAAATGAAAGTTGGGATCCAAGTGAGCTAAAGGGTTAGAAAACCTTACTTTACGGGTCACTCGACGAACTTTGTGTCTTGGTAAGGGCTCTGAGTCGGAGGAAATAATAGTTACCTCTACTTCCTCAGCCTGACTGGCCCAAGTGTCAATAAGAGTGTTTAAAAATTGGCCAAGGGAGTCAAGGGCTACCTCAGAGTCAGACGAGTCGTCAAGCGTCATTAAATCTTTAGCAGTGGTTTTCTTCTTCTTCTTCTTGGATTTCCGGGCTGTTTTCTTGGCGTTCATGGCGGCGAGTTTCGCCTTCTTGGAAGCTTCGTGGTCATATTTCACCTTCCAGAAGTCAGAATTGGCCTGTAAAGACAAGAAGAAAGATTAGTATTAAGTACTAATAGCTGGGCAAAACACAAAGAAAAAGAGATCAGAATATACTTACTTCTGGCACCGGATTAATCTTGCAGAAGGGACTTAACCCAACAATACTGCAATCTTCGTACTTCCCATTTACCAAAAGGGTTGACATCAAAACAATGTCTTCTTCGGTGAGTTCAACTGGGCTGTGACGAAGAGGGTGGTCCCGGCTACTGTCATATTCATACATCAGTTGAGATCGACGACTTAATGGGATAACCCGCCATGAAATCCAGCAATGGGTCAGATCTACTCCGGTTAGACCATTACCCAATAAGCCATTGATTCTTCTAATGGAGGGAAGAAGCTTCCTACGTTCAGCGACGGTAAGCTTATCCGGAAGGGTGAACTTGGAGTCAAGACGGCTAGAGCGATAACCCGGTAGAGGCTTCTCGTTTGCTGGAGAAGTATCCTGACAATAAAACCAAGTTTGGTTCCAATCTTTTGGGTGGATCGGTAAGACGATGAGAGGAAAAATAGCACCCTGACGGTGCTGAATTGAAATGCCTCCAAGTTCTAAGCTAGAACTGTTGGTGCATTCATTCTGGCGATTCAGATAAAAGTATTCTCTAGACAATTCTACGGTGGGCTCTTGCTGAAGATACGCCTCACAGAGCACTTGGAAGTTACAAATATTGGAAATAGAATTGGGTCCAAGATCCTGAGGATGGAGTTTGAAAAAATGAAGGACCTCTCTGAAGAATTTTGAACCGGGTGGTGAAAATCCCCGGTTCATGTGGTCAGTAAAGATAATCACTTCTCCATCTTTCGGATTGGGACGTTCTTCCTCCGGGTCAGGAGCATGATAGGACATGACATTCTTTGAAGGCAGAAATCCAACGATGAAGAATTCTTTTAACCGTTCCTCAGTTACGAAAGAAGGGACCCAGTTACGGACGGTCGGTGACTTCGACAGCATGATGAGCAATGAACTGAAAAATCAATAACAATATGGCGGTTCAGTCTATGATCAATTATAAAGCAAGTAATGGCGGTTTAACTAAGGGCTAATGGTATATAAGGAAAATAAAGCCGGAGTGGTAAGCCGCCATGACTATAGATTTTCTTAGAAGGCAGAATTCAGTTAAGTGTTGGCATAAACAAGTTTCACCAAGTTCTTATTATCATTTTGGATCAAAGGGCTGTTTCAAAAAGGGAAATATTCTAGACCTAAAAAACATAGTACAGAGGAGTTCGTCGACTAAAACGAAGCATCTGTACAAGTAAAAGGGATCTACGGATATCAAAAACGAATGCCAAACAACTACCGCGCGAGTTATATCTCTTTTTTGGATCAAAATAAGTTGCAGAGAAGATCTACAAGATGGCCCGTGATGAACAGATGAAGAACGATGAAGAACTCGTGAAACCTAGAAACAGATCTAGGTGCAGGAGAGAGAGGAAAGCTTACAGGAAGCAGGCCTGCCGTGAAAAGTCGCCGCGTTCTCTGGATGAACTCAGGGTGATGCAGTGGCCAAGCTTGACGACGACGATGAGAGTTGCGGTGACGGCGGAGCTCAAGCAGCGACGGAGGTTGCGAGAGGAAGAATATGAGGAAGAAAGGAGAATGAGAAGGACTTAAGTTATGCCTATTTATAAGGGAATGCGCGAACAGACGGGCGCGAAAATTGAGGAGACCCAATAATGATTATCCAACTGAACAGACACCTCGATTCCCGGAAAGCATTAAAAATGAAAGATCCGTTGGAAGATGACATCATGAAAGTTTTTTGTGTTTCAAAAAGATGACGTCACGGTGGGTTAAGGAAATTTTCAGACAGAGGATGGATTTTGCCTAAATATTGAAGATTGACAAAGAACAAAGTTCAAAGTCAACCTGGGGCCTAATGTTGGGGATATTATTATCAGCCGGGACCCGCCCAGGAGGGGCCGGGTCAACCTAAATGGCGGGTTACATAAGAAGCCCAATATACAGTCAAGATGATAGTTTATTAGTATATATAGAAAAGCCCAAAGGCCTCGGGCTGGCTTAAAAGCCCGTTATTGTAAACTGCCATAGGAATGGAAAGACTTGTAAAGAAAGGCATGTAGAGGAAGTCACCGAGCCGGACACGATTATGAGCCGACCGGGACTCTGTAGGCCACCTGGCGTCAACCCGTGTATATAAGGGGACGACCCGGTGGCGGTTTAGGGCAAAAAAACAAGAAGTCAATAACCAAGCCGGCGAGTTAAGCCTCTTGGTGATCGAAACCTCAGCAATATCAAACCCAACTAGACGTAGGCTTTTACCTTCATCGTAAGGTGCCAAACTAGTATAAAACTCTCTCGTGTCCTTTGTCCCGATTAACCCCATTAAGCTTCCTAGTGCGATGGCCCTATGACTAAGTCCTTGCTCTAGGACATCTGCCGTGACAATTCCACGACAAAGACCTAGGGCACTTGAGGCCCATTGTTGGAATATACAAGCCAAGTTCTATAATGAAAAATCCCCACTAGTATATGAAAGTGACAAAACAAGAGACTCTCTATCATGAAGCTCATGGTGCTACTTTGAAGCACAAGTGTAGAAAAAAGGATAGTAGCATTGTCCCTTTTGTATTTTTTTATTTGGCCTTTCTCTCTCTTTTTTTGGGACAATGCTCTATTAATGATGATCATCACACTTCTATTTATTTACAACTCAAAGATTACAACTCGATACTAGAACAAGATATGACTCTATATAAATGCCTCCGGCGGTGTGCCGGGATTGCGATGAATCAAGAGTGACATGTATGTAAAATTATGAATGGTGGCTTTGCCACAAATACGACATCAACTACATGATCATGCAAAGCAATATGACAATGATGATTTGTGTCATAATAAACGGAACGGTGGAAAGTTGCATGGCAATATATCTCGGAATGGCTATGGAAATGGCATAATAGGTAGGTATGGTGGCTGTTTTGAGGAAGATATAAGGAGGTTTATGTGTGAAAGAGTGTATCATATCACGGGTTTTGGATGCACCGGCGAAGTTTGCACCAACTCTCAATGTGAGAAAGGGCAATGCATGGTACCGAAGAGGCTAGCAATGATGGAAGGGTAAGAGTGCGTATAATCCATGGACTCAACATTAGTCATAAAGAACTCATATACTTATTGCAAAAATCTACAAGTCATCAAAAACCAAGTATTACGCGCATGCTCCTAGGGGGATAGATTGGTAGCAAAAGACCATCGCTCGTCCCTGACCGCCACTCATAAGGAAGACAATCAAATAACACCTCATATTTCAAATTTGTTACACAACGTTTACCATACGTGCATGCTACGGGACTTGGAAACTTCAAAACAAGTATTCCTCAAATTCACAACTACTCAACTAGCAGAACTTTGATATCACTATATCCATATCTCAAAACAATCATCAAGTATCAAACTTCTCTTAGTATTCAATGCACTCTATATGAAAGTTTTTATTATATCCATCTTGGATGCCCATCATATTAGACTAGTTTCATAACCAAAGAAAACTACCATGCCGTTCTAAAGGACTCTCAAAATAATATAAGTGAAGCATGAGAGACCAATTATTTCTATAAAATAAAACCACCACCTGGCTCTAAAAGGATATAAGTGAAGCACTAGAGCAACGACAAACTACTCTGAAAGATATAAGTGAAGATCAATGAGTAGTTGAATAATTATGCAACTATGTGAAGACTCTCTAACATTTAAGGATTTCAGATCTTGGTATTTTATCCAAACAGCAAGCAAAACTAAATAAAATAAAATGACGCTCCAAGTAAAACACATATCATGTGGTGAATAAAAATATAGCTCCAAGTAAAGTTACCGATGGAAATAGACGAAAGAGCGGAAGCCTTCCGGGGCATCCCCAAGCTTAGGCTCTTGGTTGTCCTTGAATATTACCATGGGGTGCCTTGGGCATCCCCAAGCTTAGGCTCTTGCCACTCCTTATTCCATAGTCCATCAAATCTTTACCCAAAACTTGAAAACTTCACAACACAAAACTTAACAGAAAACTCGTAAGCTCCGTTAGCGGAAGAAAACAAAACACCACTTCAAGGTAATGTAACGAACTAATTATTTATTTATATTGGTGTTAAACTTACTGTATTCCAACTTCTATATGGTTTATAAACTATTTTACTAGCCATAGATTCATTAAAATAAGCAAACAATACACGAAAAACAGAATCTGTCAAAAACAGAACAGTCTGTAGTACTCTGTAACTAACGCAAACTTCTGGAATCCAAAAAATTATCAAATAAATTTGTGGACCTGAATAATTTATATATTAATCAGCTGCAAAAAGAATTAACTAAATATCACTTTCCCATAAAAATGGCAGCAATTCCCGTGAGCGCTAAAGTTTCTGTTTTTTACAGCAAGATCGCAAAGACTTTCCCCAAGTCTTACCAAAGGTTCTACTTGGAACAAACAGTAAATAAACATAAAACCACATATAAACATAGTCTAGATAAATTATTTATTACTAAACGGGAACAAAAAGCAAGGAACAAAAATGAAGTTGGGTTGCCTCCCAACAAGCGCTATCGTTTAACGCCCCTAGCTGGGCACGATGATTTCAATGATGCTCACATAAAGGATAAAAGTTGAAACATAAAGATAGCATCATGAAGAATATGACTAACACATTTAAGCCTAACCCACTTCCTATGTATAGGGATTTTGTGAGCAAACAACTTGTGGGAACAAGAATCAACTTGCATAGGTAGGTAAAACAAGCATAACTTCAAAACTTTAAGCACATAGAGAGGAAACTTGATATTATTGCAATTCCTACAAGCATATATTCCTCCCTCATAATAATTTTCAGTAGCATCATGAATGAATTCAGCAATATAACCAGCACCTAAAGCATTCTTTTCATGATCTACAAGCATAGGAATTTTATTACTCTCCACAGAAGCAAAATTCTTCTCATTCAGAATAGTGGGAGTATCATAAGAGACTCAAATACTATAAATTGTGTCCACATTAAAAGAGTAATGTTCAGAAAAAGGGTAATCATAATCATGACAAGTTTTATAAATATAATCATCACTACTTTTTATAGCATAAGTGTCATCACAATAATCATCATAAGTAGCAACTTTGTTCTCATCATAATCAATTGAAACCTCTTCCAAGATAGTGGAATCATTACTAAATAAAGTCACGACCTCTCCAAATCCACTTTCAACAATATAATCATGATAAGTAGGAGGCATGCTATCATCATTGTAAATTTGCATATCAAAACTTGGGAGACTAAAAATATCATATTCATTAAACATAGCATCCCCAATCTTGAGACAAACATTAATTGCAGCAAATATATTCTCAAAAACATCATCTTCATCAAATATAGCATCCCCAAGCTTGGGCCTTTTCATATCATAAGCATAATCACTCTCATCATCAATAGTATGGATAGCACCGATAGTATAGCAATTATCATCATCACAATGAGTAATAGGAGCAACATTATTTGGGAGAGATACCTCTCTACCTTTGCTTCTCCGTATTTTGTTTTTCTTCTTCACATCATGTGTGGGTTTAATCTTCTTTTTGGAGCTCCTTATTAATGACATTGGTTGAATAGAAGGCTCCTCCTTGTTACCTGATTCATCATAAGAAATAATAGGAGGATATTAGGAAGTCTCTTCCCTTTCATTAGTATTCTCTTCATCCTCTATTTGTTTTCTTTTCTTTATGTAATTGGCAATATAAGGGTTTTCAATGCAATTCACCGCACAATACATATAAATTTCCTCTAGATCAAAATCAAGAAATTTATCGAGATTAAATTTTGGAATACCCTCAGTTATACGTTTCATTTCTTCATAACCCCAAAGAAGACTAAGCTCTTTATGATGCTCAAGGGTAATCAAGTTATCACAATTTTTGGACATGACTTGATCATGAAACAAATAGCATTGGAGCTTTAAATGACCATGTTCATTGCAAAGTTCACAAGGATGGCGATAAATATTGAATCTTTCAGCACAAACATCTAGCCTTTCTTGCAACAATTTAGTTTCTAAATTCTTATGCCTCTTGCAATATCTATCTTCCCTATTTTGTGTGTACTTGCAAACCCAATGCACTCCCCAAAAATTGACATGTTTATAGGAGACATTTTCATCATAACTAATGCAATCATCATTAGTACTATGGATATTCAAGGGGTTCATACTAACAACATTGCAATCATGCTCATCATTCAAAGATTTAGTGCCAAACATTTTAATGCATTCTTCTTTTAACACTTTGGCACAATTTTCCTTTCCATCATACTCACGAAAGATATTAAAAAGATGAAGCGTATGAGGAAAACTCAATTCCATTTTTTTGTAATTTTCTTTTATAAACAAAACTAGTGATAAAACAAGAAACTAAAAGACTCGACTGCAAGATCTAAAGATATACCTTCAAGCGCTAACCTCCCCGACAACAACGCCAGAAAAAAGCATGGTGTCTACTACACAACGTTCTTCTTGTAGACGTTTTTGGGCCTCCAAGTGCGGAGGTTTCTAGGATAGTAGCAAATTTCCCTCAAGTGGATGACCTAAGGTTTATCAATCCATGGGAGGCGTAGGATGAAGATGGTCTCTCTCAAGCAACCCTGCAACCAAATAACAAAGAGTCTATTGTGTAACACACCCAATACAATGGTAAATTGTATAGGTGCACTAGTTCGGCGAAGAGATGGTGATACAAGTGGTATATGGATGGTAGATAAAGGTTTTTGTAATCTGAAAATATAAAAACAGCAAGGTAACTAATGATAAAAGTGAGCACAAACGGTATTGCAATGCTAGGAAACAAGGCCTAGGGTCCATACTGTCAGTAGTGCAAGTTCTCTCAACAATAATAACATAATTGGATCACATAACTATCCCTCAACATGCAACAAAGAGTCACTCCAAAGTCACTAATAGCGGAGAACAAACGAAGAGATTATGGTAGGGTACGAAACCACCTCAAAGTTATCCTTTTTGATCGATCTATTCAAGAGTCCGTAGTAAAATAACATGAAGCTATTATTTCCGTTCAATCTATCATAGAGTTCGTACTAGAATAACACCTTAAGACACAAATCAACCAAAACCCTAATGTCACCTAGATACTCCATTGTCACCTCAAGTATCCGTGGGCATGATTATACGATATGCATCACACAATCTCAGATTAATCTATTCAAACCAACATAAAGTACTTCAAAGAGTGCCCCAAAGATTCTACCGGAGAGTCAAGACGAAAACGTGTGCCAACCCCTATGCATAGGTTCATGGGCGGAACCCGCAAGTTGATCGCCAAAACATACATCAAGTGGATCAATAGAATACCCCATTGTCACCACGGGTATCCCACGCAAGACATACATCAAGTGTTCTCAAATCCTTAAAGAGTCAATCCGATAAGATAACTTCAAAGGGAAAACTCAATCCATTACAAGAGAGTACATAGAGGGGGAGAAACATCATAAGATCCAACTATAATAGCAAAGCTCACAATACATCAAGATCGTATCACCTCAAGAACACGAGAGAGAGAGAGAGAGATCAAACACATAGCTACTGGTACGTACCCTCAGCCCCGAGGGAGAACTACTCCCTCCTCATCATGGAGAGCGCCGGGATGATGAAGATGGCCACCGGTGAGGGTTCCCCCCTCCGGCAGGGTGCCAGAATGGGTCTAGATTGGTTTTTGGTGGCTACGGAGGCTTCTGGCAGCGGAACTCCCGATCTATTATGCTTCCCGATGTTTTTAGGGTATATGGGTATACATGGGAGGAAGAAGTACGTCGGTGGATCTCGAGGCTGTCCACGAGGTAGGGGAGCGCGCCCAGGGGGTGGGCGCGCCCCCACCCTCGTGGGCAGCCCGGGACTCTCCTGGTCCATCTCCGATACTCCATGGGCTTCTTCTGGTCCAAAAATAAGTTTCGTGAAGTTTGAGGTCAATTGGACTCCATTTGATTTTCCTTTTCTGCGATACTCTAAAACAAGGAAAAAACAGAAACTGGCACTTGGCTCTGGGTTAATAGGTTAGTCCCAAGAATAATATAAAAGTGTTTAATAAAGCCCATAAACATCCAAAACAGATAATATAATATCATGGAACAATAAAAAATTATAGATACATTGGACACGTATCATGGACGGTGGCTAGCTCCCCTCTGGTGCTTTCTTCGCCCAATATTTTTTATATATTCCAAAAGTGACTTTCATGGAGTTTCAGGACTTTTGGAGTTGTGCAGAATAGGTCTCTAATATTTTCTCCTTTTCCAGCCCAGAATTTCAGCTGCCGTCATTCTCCCTCTTCATGTAAACCTTGTAAAATAAGAGAGAAAAGGCATAAGTATTGTAACATAATGTGTAATGACAACCCATAATGCAATAAATATCGATATAAAAGCATGATGCAAAATGGACGTATCAACTCCCCCAAGCTTAGACCTCGCTTATCCTCAAGCAGAAGCCGATATCGAAAAATATGCCCACATGTTTAGAGATAGAGGTGTCAATAAAATAAAATACGGACATGAGGGCATCATGATCATTCTTAGCACCACACACACACACACACACACACACACACACACATATATATATATATATATATATATATATATATATATATATATATATATATATATATATATATATATATATATATATATATATATATATATA